>NC_046379.1:21438658-21665915 GCF_011125445.2 Fundulus heteroclitus
AACCGACTTCAAGAGCTCCAAGAATTTGGATTTCTGCTTTTAGTCAATGTCTGAACTCATACCCTTGATATTTGACAAGACCCAAGAAGTACAAAATTTAACATTGTTTTCTGGTGATTAAACCTTTTTTTTATGAACCGACTGCCAATATGTTTTTATATAATTAAACAAACAAGTAGAAAACAGTAGAAAGCTGGTTGCGCTTGGCGAACACAACCAAAGAGAACATTTCTGTTCTCTATAATGGTGCCATTTCTAATCAGTAACTACTTTGCAATCACCAGGAAATGATTATTCAAGACTAGTATGCACTGTTTTAAAGTATGTCTGTGTAAGCATTATTTTGTTTCTCTGTCCAGATATTGACAAAAGTGGCTATGTGAGTGACTTCGAGCTTCAGGAGCTGTTCAGAGAAGCAAGCCTCCACCTGCCCGGGTACAAAGTGCGAGAGATCGTTGAGACCTTTATGGCTGGAGATACAAATAAAGACGGAAAAATCAGCTTCAACGAATTTGTTTCTGTAAGTCTTGAACCGACAATCATCTGACCCCCCCCCCCCACCCCCACCCCACCCCTCCCCTTGGTCACATGTGGAGTAACACAGTGTGTTTGTGGTCAGATTTACCAAGATCTGAAGAGTAAGGAGATCAGTGGGTCGTTCAAAAAGATACTCACTAGGAAAGATGGGATCTACTCCTTCGGAGGAAAGTCAGGAGTCTCCTGCGAGGGAACACAGCACTCCTATTCTGGTGAGACAAAAGTCACGCATACTGTCCGAAGGTGTGTGTTTGTGAGGTTTCCTCGCTGAAACCTTTTATGGTGTGTAAACTGACAGTGTACAGACTCTTTGTTTAAATAAATTAAAGCCCATTTCCAATTAAAGCAGATGTAGTGTTAAAGATTTAGTTATAAAGAGTCTAAATTTATATAAAATTGGCATTAGGGTGTGGGTTTACCAGTCCATAATAGAGATCACTTTAATTGCAAAGAAGGGCATACGTAAGTGGAAGTAAACAAATGCATGATTTATATAATTTTTTTTATAAACTAATATTTGGATTGCATTTTTTGCTTAGCTCTGATAACCTAAGCCAAGCCCACTGCATTCGTTTGCATTCTAAAATCTGCTAATTGGTAAACAAAGTCCATACTCTGTATGTGTAATGTAATCTTAGAATAAATTGCACCAAAATGAGAAGGTCTGTTGCATCCCCCCTACACCTGTGTGTTGGGGGACATGCAAGGGAACATGGGTGACAGAAAAGTAGCACAGCACATCACCTTGAAAACACCATCCCCACAGTTTAACTTGGTGCTGGGTGGATGCCTTTCATCAACAGGGAAATGTAATACCTTTAATCAATTGATGCTCATAGGCTCTCTCCTTTCAGTCTGATTAAGCTCAAACTGTTTTGCAAAGAGAAATCTTTGTCTGTATATTGTATGTTCAAAGCTGGAAGAGACATACATACCCCCCAAAACAATCCTTCAAATGTATTTATGGCAAAAGCTGTGACAAAGTCCTGGTTTGTCGCACGGTTAAGTGTCTGATTACTGAGGTTCTACTAGAGCTGAGAGTGTCCGTTCTTTGCAGATGCCAAAACCATGAAATGTAGATCTGTAGTTGAACGTGTGCAATAGTTTACGGTACTTAAACATCAGATGAAACCCCACGTATGAAAATAAGACCCCCCCCCCTGCCCCAACAGGCTGTAATCAGCAGTGACTACAAAGAACATGCAACCCCTGCATAGTTTATTGTACCTAAGTTGAACTGTTGTTGAGGTCTACTTGTTGCTGTTTTTTACTCTCTTTTCCATTTTGGCCATCTGTGAAGTATGATTCTGAGGGACAAGTTGAATCATTTTGAAACCTGTTATAGGCAAAAGATCACTGACACGATCAAAACCTAAAACAAACAGTATCGGATCAAACGTGGTCCTGCATAGAGAGAATCTGTGACTATGTTACAACTGAGCATCATATCCAAAAGTTCTTTTTTGTCTCTCTCAGATGAAGAGAAAGTAGCTTTTGCTCGATGGATCAACAAATCTTTGGGGAAAGATCCCGACTGCCGTCATCTGCTGCCTGTAGATCCGAATGATGAGAGCCTTTTTGCCTCCCTCCGTGACGGCATCGTCTTATGGTACTGCGCGCACACACATCCACCTCTACTAATGCAAATGCAACCACAAACACACTAATGTATGTTCATCTTTCATTAATCGGAAGCATACATGTGCACCTATTGTTTCCACCTATCCATACCTGGTATTAAATAACCCATATTTATCTAGTCATTGCAAGACAATTCAAAGAAATCACAATTCAGTCAAAGATCAAAATGATTGAAAACCTTTCTTTATAAAAGCAAAAAATTAAGTAGAAGTCATTGAGAATAAAGTTTGTCATTAGAAACTGAATACAAACTTATTTTTATTGTGAGAAGAAGCTTTTTATTAAAATACACGTAAGTGTCTAATAAGACCTGCTGCATCAGGTTATACACTTTACACACTATTGGCTCTATTGGAATTCCTACCTTAGTGTATTCCTCTTTGAAAACATTTTACAAAGAGCTTTCTGGCTTAAATAAAGTCATCAATGGGTTTAAGTGAAATAGTGGCCTATTTAGATATATGATACGGTTTGACTAATTCACTGTGATCTTTTTTCATTAATCTCATAGTTATTTCAGATTACCAGTTGTCGATTGTGCTCTCCTGATGGTGCAATGCAGTCTGTGCATTTGTACTTTGTATTGTAATGACACAAGTTTAGTAAGCTTCATTCAGAACATGGCGGACAGTGTTTTATGTTGCTGCAAAGGTTGCAGGAGGATCAACGTGATAACATGTTATATTGCTTTATGGCGGTTCACCCAACTTCCGTGCACATTTACATGCAGCACGATTGTCTTCCTGCATGATGGACTTTTGCACTATCAGAGGCTCTTTAAAAAAGGGACAAATAGATGGCTGTAAATCTTTCAAGTCAGCTCCATGCCTCGCCCAGTGGTCCCCTTCGAACCCCACTCTCATGCTGCTCTTTCTCTTTCAGTAAGCTGATCAACCTGTCCCAGCCTGACACGATTGATGAAAGAGTCATCAACACAAAGAAATTCACCACCTTCACAATGAGGGTGAGTTGTTTTCTTTCAAGATTTGCAAAGACAGCAACTTTATGAATGAATCTATTCTTTAGCACTGATGGTGGCCAAACGCTTTGCTTTTCAACGAAGACATGCTTTATGTTCACAATAAGTCAAAACAATGAGAAATGTGCTTTTTTTTTTAAAGCTGAGGTAATTTAAACTTACAAGGTGCAGTCCAAACATTTAAAATGGCCAGATGCAGCGGCATCAGCACTCTTTTAGCACCTGTTTTCCAAACTGACAATATTTGTTTCATGTAAAATATCCGTGATACTGAATTTGGACAAAGACCTAACCCTTCTATTTCAGATATTTCTTTGGATCTCTTTACACCAGTTCACACCATAGGACTTCCATTTTGAATTTTTAGGTGAAATGTTCGACACGAGCCAAATATTGAAGGCGATGGAGGACGGGCACAATGACTGATGGGACCTTAATGGCCCCATTAGGACGGTCCTATTAGTGTGATTATTCTGACCATAGCTTATAAAGGCCCATTTATGCTCAACGTTAAATATATGTAGAAGCAAATGGACTAAATTTCTCTTCTGTGTTGATTTCCTTCATGTTTTAGACAGTGTAGCCCAATATAGCAATCAGGGAAAAGAAGAAAGATCACTGAAATGGTGCAAGTTCACCATTTCGGAATCAGCTTTATTTGGCCATGACTGTGTGTACAATCAAGGAGTTTGACTTCACTACTCTATTTATTTATTTATTTATTTATTTTTACATTTTAAATCTAAATGGTGACATAAAAAATAGCCAGAAAGACCATCTCCATCTAATTTAATGCCTCTTTTAATGTGCTGGTGAAGATTCTCAGTCATCCAGGTCATGGTCATTCCAAAAAAAGTAAAAAAAAAAAAAAAAAAACGCCCAGTATGCCGTCTAACTCAGAGCTTCCTTTTGGTGGCTACAATTTGTTTACTGCTTCACTGCCAGTGAACAAACTGCAAGCATGAGGCCGAAGCTAATTACATGTGTAAGGAGAGCATAAGTCAGCCTTTCGTCTGATAGTGCCAACCCAGGTTCAGAGACACAAGAGCTTTTTGGATAAGAGGTGAAACGTCATCTGAACACAAGAGAAGAGGTGTAGTTGCCTTTGAGCACTTGGAAAAAAAAATGTTATGCTATCAGTCTTTGTTACAATAGCTGGGATCCCTGCATGACATTTTTTTTTCAAATCTACAACTTAGAGATACACTATCTGGAGTGTAGTTAGATCTGTTATATAAAACATCTTTATTTAACTTTGGGACTACCCTTCTGCAAACAGGAAGTAACTTTTCTATGGCTGCTTCTGAAATGTCTAATTATAGCTCTGAGCTCCTGCTTGTAATATGTGAAACTTACAAGTGTGCGCTCTTTTCTCTCCAGACATTTTTGTTAATTTCCATGAGGTGGGCTGTGCTTATTCATTATATCACGCAAAGGATTGTGGGATTCCTTATAGCTCCTTAGCAGCAGTTAGGGACATTGCAAGGTTCCTATGCTAAAGGAACTGCGCTAGGAAGCATACAGGCTCCTTTTCCTACCTCCTTTCTTACTAACTACGTCATTTGGAGAGCACTTATCATGGCAGACACTGACAAACTTCCACTTAGGCTAAAATGTCCTTACCAATTAGACCTTTCCCTCCTTCTTTTTGCGCTTTGAAAACCATCATTACCATCACTGGATCTTTTTTATTATTATATTTTTCTCAAATGCCAATATAAAATTTTATCAAGTCATAGGCCAAGCGTGTTTTTAACTTTTACTTTTTGGCTCCTTTATCTTTATTGTCTAAATTTGTGAAAAACATGTCTGTCTGAAGTCAACGTGGGAATGTTTCTAAGAAAAAAGCTATGATGATGTATTTTAGGTTGTAGCTATTGTCCTTGGCGGGCATTTTCATGGTAAAAATGACACTACTTTTTAAAAAAAAAAACAGTTTATGATTTGATTCATCAAAATAAACATGTTTTTATGTTTTCATGTGCATTCACAGGAAAATATCGTCTTGGCCCTGAACTCGGCCTCAGCCATCGGCTGCACAGTGGTGAGCATTGATGCCCATGACCTGATGGCTGGGAAACCCCACCTGGTCCTGGGACTGCTCTGGCAGATTATCAAGGTTGGCCTCTTTGCTGATATAGAAATCACCAGGAATGAAGGTCAGTACTCACTCATTCATTCACTCACCTACGTTACCTAAAGCGCTACTTTCCTCTGCAGTTTCCCAACTCCATTCCCCTTTTTCCAATTTCTGAGTTTTCTTTATAACACTGTGAGGATTCTCGCTGGGAAACCAGAAAGGTTGGGCTTGTTCTCCCATTTCTCCTCCAACATGTCACTCTTGTTTGACTCCAGGCTTGATTTCCCTTCTGATGGAGGGAGAAGAGCTGGAACATCTCATGTCTCTGTCTCCCGAGGAGCTGCTTCTGCGATGGGTCAACTACCACTTAATCAACGCGGGAACAGAGACTATCAGCAACTTCAGTGCTGATATCAAGGTGCTTAGCAGAGCATTCACAGCGTCAGTCAGAAAAGGAAGCGCAGACAGTGATGGAACAATATTTGATTCTTTTGCCTTTGAAGGACTCGAGGGCCTACTTCTACCTGTTGGACCAGATTGCCCCTCAAGATGAAGACGAGTTCCACATGGGGATCAAAATCAACATGGCCGGCCTCAGCGTGAGTCGGTTTGCTCCTATGAAATTTGCGTAAATCCCAACAATGGCCAGTTAAAGTACATTAGTATGCATGTGAATGTGAAGGAGCGGGATTTGGAGCGAAGGGCAGAGCTGATGCTGCAGGAGGCGGCCAAGCTGGACTGCCGGCAGTTTGTTTCCCCGCGCGACGTCACGTCTGGGAACAGCAAACTCAACCTGGCCTTCGTGGCCAACCTGTTTAACATGCATCCTGGTCTGCAGAAGGCAAAGTATAATCTGGACGGGGAACACATAGAGGGTGAGGCATGTTTTTTTTTTAATGAATAGAAAACTAAAAGGCAGTCAAAGTCAGCTCTTTGACAATGTATATGAAGAGAGAGGAATACGGAAGTTGTGGTGAATGGCAACCTGTGTTATGTATTTATGTCTTGTCAGCGGAAACCAGAGAGGAGAAAACCTTTCGCAACTGGATGAATTCTCTGGGTGTCTCTCCGCGTGTAAATCATCTATATCGGTAGGTCGCCAGTTGCCCACGAGGGTAATTATTCTTATCTGAGGAGGATATCGGCGCTCAAATTCCTACAGATAGCCAAAGACAAGGAAATACGTAACGTTTATTGTGTAGGGAAAAGGCTACAGTTGGGTGAGAAACAGTTCCTTGCTAAATAATTCATATTATGTCATAAATATTTAACTGACTGGTGGTTTTTAATCTAAAAAGATTACCGGTCATTTGTACTCTTCCCCGCTCAATCAATAGTTAGAACTATTTTTTTTTTTTTTTGCTGCAGAATACATATACGTTTACAAATCTTCTAGAGTATAGCATAGCTTTGTACATACATTATGAAGACTTAACATTTTTGCTCATTCTTCTTTGCAAAATAGCTCAAGCTCGGTCAGATTGAATCTTGAGCACCAGTGATCAGCATTTATTTAACGTCTTTTTTTATATATTGTCAATCAAAACTAGGTCTTGACTTTAACTGGGCCATTCTAACACATGAATATGACCAAAATAGCTTCATTTTGCATGTGAATGAATGGGTGAATGACTGATTGTAGTGTAAAGCGCTTTGGGGTCACCAGACTCGATAAAACTATACAAGTGCAGACCATTTACCATTTAAATGTGTTTTTTTTCCCGCGTGATTTTCCGCAAATAATACCCAATGGCAGAAAAAGTATTCATCATCGTTTTTGCAAAGGTTTCACGTTTTTCTTTATTCTAATACCCAAGAAAAGAAATAAGATTGTGGTTGTTTAAAAATGAAAACAGATTTGTTATAGTAGGTACAAGGATTCCTTTTTCAAAAGCTCATCTAACGTTTGCAGTTTGAAATGAGTTTTTCTTAGCTAGACTAAGGACAAAAATGTCTCTTTGCATTGTAAGGGATGCAGATCCCCGGGTTAGGTGGACTTTCATGTGTTGGTTGTTTTCTCATGGTCCATTTTCAGTTGATGAACTGAGATATTCAAAGCTGGGACATTGTTTTAATGATACGATCAGGTTACGCCTGAAGGCAGATCATTTTTCTTAATTTTATTTAGGGGCATCATATAAAGGGGGGGTGGGGGGGTTACAAATGCACACCACACAATGTTTGGACTTAAGCATTTATAACACCACTTGAAACCTTAAGTCATATTCAAGTGTTTTCTATGTGAATATCCATTATTGTCTATATCCACATCTTGCAGGGACCTTTGTGATGGCTTGGTGATTCTGCAGCTTCTAGAAAAAGTCAGAGTGGTCGTGAACTGGAAGAAAGTCAACAATCCTCCTTACCCTCAACTGGGGGGAAATATGAAAAAGGTGCCGTAAGCAAAATAGCAGAAACACGTTAGTTGTGAGCGCGAGTAAAGTCGTGCGCTCGGTACAAGGATGGCTGAGTTTTCCCATGCTGTGCTCTAGCTGGAGAACTGTAACTACGCCGTGAAGCTGAGCAGGGACGAAGCTAACTTCTCGCTGGTCGGAGTCGGAGGAGAAAACCTAAACGAGGGGAGTCGCACGCACACCCTGGCTCTCGTCTGGCAGCTGATGAGAAGGTAGGCGCCCCAGAAAGTGCTGCTCTCTGCCCTTCAGTTTCAGCCGCCCTTTTTTTTACAGTCTCGGTTCTGCTCGTCCTCCTTCAGGTACTCCGTCCTGGTTCTGTCAGATTTGGACAACGGGAAGAAAGTTGTGGATCAGTTTATCCTGGACTGGGTCAACGCCACCCTGAAGGAGAGACACAAGGACACGCAGATCAGCAGCTTCAAGGTGGGTGTAACAAGCGGCTCTCGACAGAGTACAAACCCGGTTAAAAGACTGGGTTTTTGTGACGTTAACACCAAGACCATGATATTTGGGGTAATTATTGCAGAACTATGCCGTCCAGTTCAGCTGAGAACCAAAGACATGGTGCAATAGCCAGGGTGCAAAAGTGTAAACACTTTAAGATGCTTCATTATGATATTTAAGATAACTTACCCCTCTTTGTATTATATTGTATCATATTGTTTTGATATTTTTCTCAAAAGTCTCATCTATTTATGCCTTTCTATCTGCATAGGTAAAATAGTCAATGATAATTTTAAAAAGTATGGAATTTTTATAAATTAAAAAAAAATTAAGAGACGTCAAGCTGGTCAGTGAAGCTGTAATTACATTTGCAGATACTGTAATATTATTTTAATATACTTTGGGTTTTATCAATAATTGCTTTTCATTCCTGTAAGCTTACCCAGTGATAGGGGTTGAAATGAGCTTATCTGCACCATAACATCTACTTTATATAATACATATGAAGCAATCTTTATTGAATTTATCCCTGTTTGGGGGGGGGGGGGGGGGGGGGGGGGGGAAGGCCAATAAAAACACTGATCATCCAACTCTCCTATTTCTTAATGTCTAGACAAACAGGGCTGTTCAACACAAGCTTTTTCTTTCAAAACTTCACTGCTCACTTTTAAAACTCACCTTAGAACCCACTATTATTCTTTGGCTTTTACCACGAGCGAGACTTAGTTTTCATTTTTAATTGGTTTTATTGTTTCTTTTATGCATTATCTTTTTGATTTAATTTTTTTAATGGATGTGTTTTAGCTTGTGGCACTTTGTTTCAGCTGTTGACTGTTTTTAAGCGCTATATGGTATGGTATGGTAAAACTGGCCCATCTAAAATCGTTTTAAACTTTGTGAATGAATGTGCTGATGAAAAAAAAAGCTATGACGAATACCTTTCTATGGGTCTGAACAAGAGATGTTTTCACAGTCTGAGAGATCTGGAGAACTTTTTTAAGGTAGAGCAGGCAAACATTTTCAAGACCGGCTGTGGAATGCCAACAAGCTCCAACCCAAGATAACTGAAAGTTGAAATTTAATCAAAATGTGCAGTGACAGAGTAAGTATTGAAGGTTGTGCACATTTATGCTACTTGGTTATTGTACCGTTAGTTTATATGCATTTTTATCAGTCTTACAGATCTGTTTTTCAACTATGATGCATCAGATATAAGTCGAAGTGTTTGTGAAAAAACTCTGGAATGATTTCTAAAGCTCTCGTTTGTTTTGCAGCACTAAAACTTGCCATTTTAACCGGCTGGTGTACACTTCTGAAGGCAGCCGTGCATTTAAAGCGGCACTTGAACGCAATCCTGTTCTATGCTCTGCGCAGGACAAGCTGATCAGCACCAGTTTGCCGGTGATTGACCTGATTGACGCCATCGCCCCCGGCATGGTCAAGTGGGACATGGTCAAGAGAGGTGAAAGGGGAGTCCTGAAGAATGATGAGAAGCTCAACAATGCCAAGTAAAGACAGAAATATTTTCTTTTTCTTCTTTTTTTTTTAAATTCGGTTCCTTCATTTCCTTATTCATTTCCCTTCGCCTGTTTTCTCCCAGGTATGCGATCTCATTGGCTCGTAAGATCGGCGCTCGTGTCTACGCCCTGCCGGATGACTTGGTGGAGGTCAAAAGTAAAATGGTGATGACGGTGTTTGCCTGCCTCATGGGACACGACTTGAAAAGAGGCAAACGCTAAACAGAAAACCGTGTGTTTTTTTTTTTTAAACAAAAAGGAAAAAGTGTTTGCATTTTATTTTCAGCAATTTTTTTTTTCATTACCACTGTTTTTGTTTATTTTCTTTGAGCTGTACCTTTGCTACGATCACCAGAACAAATCTACTGGCCATTCTCATTTTTCCTTCCTCGTGGCCTTAACCAACATTTGGATTCCTTTCCTGCTTGTAAAGCCGCTGCATTTGTTTAGCTATGATTTAGAACTCATTTGCTTAATACATATTAAGCCATTCCTATTCTACAGTGTTCACTACCTCTGCTATTAAAGATTAACCAGAGGTGGGGAAAATAATTATCTCTCAAAAAGGCCTTCTTGTCGAGCCTATGCAAGTCGTGCATAAAAAATTTCTGTTGAATTATTGAAGATGACAACTATTAAATAGAAAAGTTCAAAATGTGTGTGTGGTTACTCTCTATGTACATTTTTTTCTAAAGGTTGTGCCACGTGATAAAACTGATTTATTAGTCTTAGGCAATTGAATCAGGTTTCTCAATATAGGTTTATCAGGCTAGTAAAAAGCTATAAACTACATGCAGCAGCTCCACAGGCTTTCAGGATAAAAAAGGGGGGATTGGAAGGAGAGAAGAGATTGTTTCACATCTATTTAACTTTAGTTTTAGGACAAATGGAATTTATTGCTTAAATAAAACATCCGTTTTACCCACTGGATGATTCAACATTCCTATGGACCAGGGATGTTCAAACATTGTGTCACGTCGGCCAGAATTGTCAAGTCAAAAGCACTCGAGTGCCAAAAAATATAATTTGAAAAACAAAACAAATGACCAAAAAATGATATTGTTTATTATCTGCTCCACAAAAAATACGAGCATGCAATATGTGGAATTAAACAAATAAGTGAGATTTTCTGCTGGAGAGGGATATGTATCTCATTGCTGATCCAAAACTTGAAAAGCATTTTTACATTTGCCTTATTAAAAGACAATCATCCAGTTTGCAAATTCTTGTGGACTTGATTTAAAAAATGGTCTACTCTCAGCAGTAGAAACATGATTTTGGGTCAATCTTTCCTTGGAAATGCATGCTGGTAGCCAGTTTTAAGAATTGAATTAAAGGCAGATTTCCATGCACCAAAGTCTACATTTCAGTAAAAGTTGTTGGATAGACGTGGTCCTGTTTACCATTAAACTAAGGAGAATGCATAATTGTGGTGATTAAAAATAATAATAATAAGAAGAAGAAGAAGAATACTATGTGGCTCGTTATTATTATTATTAACGAGCCACATTAATAATGACTCGACTAGGACAAGTCTATTCAAGAGAAATAAAATGAAAAAAAGTAATGCATTTAATGAAAGTAGTGACAGGAATTGACCGGATAACAGATAATCAATCATTATATTAAACCTCTACAGGGCTCTAATGAGATCAGCCACAGATTATGGTTGTATTGTGTGTGGAGCAGCAGCTAATTCAACATTACAAAAAAATTACAATTACAATATAGTGCATTAAGGTTATGTTCAGGAGCAATAAAGACCACTCCCATAAATGTGTTATTAATAGAAAATGACAAGACTCCGTTAGAACTGAGAAGAATTAAAAAGGCATTGACATACTGGATCAAATTAAAAGGAAGTAAAGAAGAAAATCCAGCAGGTTTTAAAGGAATGAGTTTGAGTGGGAAGGAAATAAATGGGCTTAAGAATATGAACTAGATAATAAAATATTCTCTCAGAGTAATCCAGTTGGTACAATTCCTTTTTGGCTATGTCCAAAGATAAAAGCAGATATTAATCTAATTGAAAAGAAGAAAGAACGGAAATTAAATTAAACAGGGGTAAAAACGAGCGTATGCATTAGACATCATTATTTTAATTACCTATAGATTTACACAGACGGCTCAAAGAACACAAAAGGGGGTGTAGGAGTGGGGATATTTATATCCTGGAGTTTCAAACATACATTTAGTAAACGGCTTTCAGATAATTTATCAGTTTTCACAGCAGAGATGGTCGCAGTCATCATAAGTTTGCAGTGGATGGAGGACGTCACATTCAAAGGCAGTAATAGAAAGTATTCAGTTTAAAGGAAACAATAGGAAGGATCTTATATTAGAAATGCATCCCAGTTTGTTTAGATTGCACAGGGGTGGTATGGATATACAGTTTTGCTGGGTGCCAGCACATTAGGGGGTAAAAGGAAACGAAATGGCAGATAAACTGGCTAAAAGGGTGTTAGGGAAGGAAATAACATTACATATTCCATTTGGGAAAGGTGAGGGTAAAACAATAAATCAAAAGAAAAGATTTAGAAATATGGCAGAAAAGATGGAATGAAGACAAGAAAGGGAGAGACATATCAAATACAAACGTCAATATTAGTAACGAAGAACTTAGGAGGAAAAAATAAAGAAGTAATGATGATAAGATTACGGATAGGTCAAACATTACTAAATGACATTCTATACAGAATGGGGAAAAGAACTAATGAACAGTGTGCAGTTTGTGCAGAAAAAGAACATGTTGAACATAAGGTAATGAAATGTGTAGTATATTTAACTCAAAGAGAGAAATTAAAGGAAATGGTGCAAAGGGCAGGAGGAGAATGGAGTTTGAAAGGAATATTAGGTAGGGAAGGGGACAAAGAATATATTTATAATGTTAGAAAAACATTACTCACAGACTTACATGATACTAAACTGAAAAATATAATTTATTTTGTGGCGGTCGTGAAGTAGCACATTCTTGTACAGTAGGTGGCGGAATGCGCCTTGAAGCTGTTTGCAATCCGCCAATAAATAGAAAGAGGAAGAAGAAGAATGACTCGAGTTCGTGCTCGAGTCTATTGAGCCTCGGTGGATACCGTATCAAATGAAACGTCATTTTGGAGCGAAAGTTTTCGAAACTCATGGGATGGACGGACAGCTGCTGGGAGAGTGTCTCCGTCCAAATGTCCCGGCTTATATCGCTAAAAGCTACTTGATAGAGTGTCGCACAGCGATATAATAAGGAAGTATAAAAATGGAGGGACTGGAAATGTCCGCTATGATACCGGCTCTTCAGGAGCTAGCTAGGTGGGTAAGAAGTTGGCCAAAAGCTAACCTGCTAGCAGTTCATCTCATAAACATCAGACGCTCATAGACAGTAGACGCCTCTTTACGAACTGAAGTGCATTCTGCGTCGCTGCCATATTGACTGTGGTCAAGTGAGCCGACGCTTGGAAATGATCGGTCAAGCCAGCCGACGGTCGCTCTGTTGTAAAGATTAGTGTCGCTCGTAAATGGTGCATTACGGTAACTAAGCAGCAGAGGTGGACATGCAGGCGAAAAAGATAGAAGCATAGCCCCCAGAAAATTATATTTATGAAAGAGATATTACTTTAAGACACATAATATAACCAGAATATTTATCTCTTAATTTTACTCATTTTTGGGGGAAAAAGTCAAAGTCCCTTATAATGCCCATTCTGGATATGTTTGTCACATTTTCAGTAATTTATTTCTCCAAAATCACAAGAGGTGACAACAAAGTCTCTTCACATTATGTTAAAGGGACACATATGTTATAATTAGAATACATATTTCATAATTGTACTGTAGATTATTGGAGAAAACCCAAGTCAAAGTTTCTTATAATGCCCATCCAACACATTAATTTGTCTGTCGTTTATTTCTCCAAAACCAAAAGCGGTGACAACAAACACTTCATATTATGTTAAATGGTTACTTATACAATAATTAGAAAAAAATATTTTGTTATTTTACTGCAGATATTTGGAGAAAAGCCAAATATCTTATTTTATACATTTATCAATATGTGATACCACATGTCTCCTTATTTAAGAGCATAAAACAAAGTATTTCAGCATGATAGCATGTATTTCTTTACATATTTAATAATATGCCATAACATGTCTGTCTTTGTTAAATGGCATAAAACAAAGTATTTCAGTGTGGAATGATGTTTTTAATACATTAATATGTCGTATTTTTGTCTGTTAAAGACAATTAAACAACGTTTTTCAGCATTAAAACATGTTATTTTATGTGTAACCACATCTCTGCCATTTGTAACAAACCAAACCGTGTGAAAATCGGGTAAAAATTCAGGAAGTTATGATTTATTTAAGTTGGGCAAACAGCTTCCTCAGCACAAATAAATGCACTGGGGGCGTTAGAGACCCATCCAAGATGGCAACCGGGAGCACAACAAGTCGTAGGCATTGTTTAGATTCCAAAAATAAACTAACTAAAAGTACGCTCTAAATCACCCGTTTTGTCATGTAGTAGACGGGCTGTTAGGCTAGCCTGCCCACCAAGATGGAGGCGCGCACCCCCGATCACGTGACTGTGACGTCAGATGCAAGGGGTCTATAGGCAGCGCCAGTCAATGGGGCGTCTACCTACATACTGTCTGTGGTTCATCTATTAAAGTATGTGTCGCAGTTAAATGACTCTGTCAGTAAATGATAATACTGTGTTTAATATTTGCAGTGCCAGTGCTGCTGAATACGACTCGGCGGTACAGAAACCCCGACAGATCCTCTGCCAGTTCATTGACAGGATACTGGCAGATGTAGATGTTGGTAAGTGAGCATTAATAGCAGGAAATACAGCTTTAGATCTGAGCTAAGCAGCGGCAGTCTTATTTGCTAAGTTATAGTTTACTTTGTAAAATCCACTGTTTAGATTTTGTAGATTGCTACAAAATGCGTCTGGGAAACTTCGACTGACACAGGCTTCCTACACATTTCAGGAAGAGTCTGGAAGTCTTTTTTTTTTCCAGGTTTGGATCAGAAAAAAAGAAAATAGTAAATGTTTATATTTCCAGAGTTAAGTTTCTGTCCCACTGTGTAAATGTAAATTTTATATCATCCGTCCACCCTTTAACCCATTCCTTTCTTCCTTCCTTCCTTCCATTCATACATATGCTTCAATTAAAAAAATTCTAAATTGAGCTGTTTATTGGACACTTTTACCTTAGATGGTATGAAACATCACCTGGTTTTCTCCAAAAGATCCAAATGATTTTATACTATTTTGTTCTTTATTAACCACAATAGAGTTGCGATGATATAATGTTCCTAACTAAAAAACAAGATTTTCTACGCTATATAAAAAAACATATGGCACACTTAAGGAGCATTCTGCTATTTTACACAGAACATGAAGGTTACATTTATTAACATATTTACTAATTACCACAGGTTTCTGGGGAAAGTACTAACTTTATTAAAGAGGTGGAGGTCTCAGAAGTAGTTCCTTGGTGTTATAGGCTTGAGTTTGACCTCCAGTTAAAATATTTGCTTTGAATCTTAGTAAAAGTTTACAGACCATGACCAATGAGGGTCCCAGAAGTCTGGAAATACGAGTATGGCTTTTGGGTATGAAACATGGTTAGGAACATGTTTATATCATCTTTGGTAATTATGGATTTATCCATTAGTGTCCTGAATGGGTTTTGGGTAATTCAAGATTTTTGTCATTTGTTAAATGTAGCTTTAAAAAAACAAACATCTTTTAGTAAAAAAATATTACTTAAACTACTGACAGCAATAAATAATCTTTTTTTGTTTTTCAGTTGCTCTAGGTTTAAATAAGAAGTCCAGTTCGGAGCCGGCTTGTGTGATGCTGCTGGACTTTGTGCAGCATATAGTCAAGTCTTCGTCTCTGATGTTTGCCAACCCTGCCTGTCAGCCTGGCGAGTTCCCGGACACCACACAAAACTGTGCTGGTAGGCACTATCTTAAAAAAAAAAGAAACGGATAAACAAAACATTTTGAGGTTACGCCAACATTCACCAACACTGTTTTCTTCGTGTCCTTGTTTTTCCTTTTCAGACTTCTGTAAGTGGGTGGTGGTGCGTTTGCTCCGCGTGGGGGCGGCTCCGTGCTGCGACGCCATTCACGGGCGAGTCTCCGCTGTGCTGTGCTCCTTGCTTCACTCTCTGAGGGTCCGGGTGCCCTTCATCTTCAGCTGCCTCGTCGAGGAATACGTCCTACTGGGCCAAGACCTCAGCGACATCCTCTTCGCTCATTTAGCCGCGCTGTCAGGATGCGCACAGAACCAGTGGCCCGTAAAGCTCGGCCGCTTCCTCTCCTCCGCCGCGTGCGCCCCCTACCTTACCCAGACTCCTCTCGTGCTCTCGTCCCCGGCTGCCTTAGAGTGCCTGACCGCCGTCGCTCTTGGCGTCGTGACCGACTCTTTAAGGGGCGTCGTTTCCTGTCACGACCTGGGCACGGCCTGCGAGACCGCCTGCTCCGTCTTGGCCAACGGGAACACCAGACTGAGGAAGATTTCCATGGCGATGTTAAGGAAACTGGTGGAGCTGAGGAAATTCGACGACCTGCAGAACCACAGTTTCTTCGCTGCCTTCCTGCACCTTCTCAAAACCCACAACAGCTCGAATGAGGAGGAACCCTACGGAGGAGAGCTGCTGAAGCTCACCCGCTGTTTCTTTCAGTCGCCGTTCATTTCCCACTCGGGCTTCGAGTCCGTTTACCTCTTGCAGATGTTCGAGTGCGTTTGCGATCTCGGAGGAGGCGGGGTTGCGTTGGGGTCGGAGCTCACCGAGGCTCTCTGCGTGCTCTTCGGCTTCTCGCTGTCTGTCCCGAGTTCTGAAGGGGCCGCTCTGCTGAGGAGGCAGCGGGTGGCGGGTGTCTGCAGGACGCTGGCGTGCACCGTGGGGACAGAAAATCAAGCTGAAGTAAGAATCTGTTATGTTTTTTTTTTTCCTTTAACCCCTACAGTGGTTGTCACGTGTTCAGTACCTCCCTTTTTTACCTCTGTTGTGTTTTGCAGTGTGCAGAAGGGTTCCTCCAAGCTGCACTCAAGGCTGAGAAAGCTGTTGTGATGCAGAAGTCAGGAGATGGAGAGACTCCTGCCAAAAGGTCCTGCAGATCTGGCATCAGGTTGGTTAAAAACAACCAAAACATCATCAAACTTAAAACCTTTGGGTGACTTTAATCTAAAGCAGGGGTGTCAAACATACGGCCCGCCGAACAATTTAGTCCAGCCCTGTGGCTAAATGCATTATCATTATTATTTTTTCCCCCAGTGTCCTGTCTGGCAATGTGGCAGTAAGAATTGTTGTCTTAATGCCAAAAAGAGCTCATCAGATTTGACTTTCACAAGTGGAGCAGTACTGCTTTTGCCATAGTGCTCCGCTTGATTTATGAATGTGAATAGTTTTATTATGATTCATGCGGGGAATATCTCAAATGATATAGACACTACAATGGGAAAGTAGGAGAGGAAAGGAAGGAAAAGAAGAAAAAAAGAAAATGTGAAAGAAAGGAGATAAAAGGAAGAGAATGATAAAACAATTATTGAAAAAAACATGTACTTCGTTTAATCTAAAATCTGCAGTTCCTATAACGTCCACGAGGGGCGCTGTTCTTATGCACAATGCACTTAAGTAAATGTTTAATCGAGTAAAAGTATTGTTGAAATTGCACATACCTTTCTTAAAAACGCTGAAGTGAAATTCATTTAATATAAAAATCAACAAAAAGTCCTTTTATTAGTTCTATTTAATCTTGCAATGAGTTTATTCGTGTGGCCCTCTTGAGATCAGATTAAGCTGAATGCGGCCCCTAAACCAAAATGAGTTTGACACTCCTGTTCTAAAGGCTAAAAGCAGTTTTTACTTTACTGGTTAAATTCTTAAAGGATCTCTGCTGCGAGACCCAGAAAGTGGAGGTCCGTGCTTCTTTTACAGGGTTTTCCCCTGAAAATGAAATAAGGGCGCAGCTATAAAGATTTTTAATTCCACGGTGTTTCTTTCCTATTTTCCCCGATCATTTTCCGCAAATGTATCGAAATTCCCTCGGCCCGTGCGTCTTTTCCCACATTGTTTTCCAGCGAAATCTCCGAGTACTGTCATCTCGCGATATTTTAGCGCAAGGCTTCTCGTTGGTCGGTTGTTCTGTGGCGCATTCAAATTAAGCGCTCTTATTGGTGGAAATCTGACTGCACACAAACCTTTAAAGAAAATGCTGTTATATCGTGCATCCCTTATTCAAATACCACAACATTTGGCTCTTTTTCGACATAAAGACTTTGACTTTATTAAATATATGTTTTGTTTTAAAAGTAGCGCACCAAGGTTTAAAAATGTATTTTCCTTCAATACAGCATCTCTTAATAATTGTCATTTTAAAAGTGCCCTGAAAGTGCAACTCTTCAGTAATCATGCCACATAGCTCGGTATAAAAGCCGCTTTGCAATAAAAAAATTATCAAATCTCTGTTATAAACGTGTATTTCTTTTAAACTCCAGCATGCGAGTCATCATGTGTCTTTGTGTGTTCAGCGAGTTGGACATGCGTGTTGGCAGCGAGGTTTGGGCCACGCTAAGCCGTCGCCTCGAGGAGCTGCTGGCTCTTTTGGACTCAAACTCGGCAGAAGCAGAGAGCTCCCAGAGCCTGTCCGCCCTACAGGGCCTGGCCCTCATCCTCCACCTGGCGGCCCTCTGCTCCTCACCCATCAGGTTCCTGCCTTCAAACAGACTGAGCTCTACGTCGCTTTGACATACTTGTGATGAGTCAGACTGAAAATGTCACTCACTCGTTGTTTTTTTGTTTTTTGCTTTGTCAGCACCTCCTGTCCATTCATCTGGGTGTCCACTGAGACTATGGGCCGGGTGCTGAAGAGCTGTCAGTCACTGTTAGAGGGAGCGTCTCGACCCGTCTCTCATCAGGACCACTTTAAGTCTGCTTATCAGTCAACCATCAGGGTTATCGACTCTATTCTCTACCTGACATGTAAGATGATGGGAGTATGTTCATTGTTTCTGTCATATTTACTAATGCCTCGTGCAGAATGCATCTTTAACAGCATGTTTTTTTTATGATAACAGTACTGGAAGTCATAATGTGTTATCATATATGTATAGTGAACAGCCAGATAGAAGATGGGCTCCAGCGGCGCGTGTGTGCCCTGCTGTCTCTGCCTTGGGTGTGTGACAACAAGTCTGGCTCGGCCTTCAAGGGTTCAGGGTTACCCTCCGGGCTGTCCGCCCTGGCTCAGAGGCTCAGCTTCTGCTATTGTAAGTAATCCTGTCACGTCCCAAGTCAGTGGGTCAATGAGACTTTTGCTTTTAAAATGGTCAAAATAATCCCAGAATTCAGAAATCGTCTACATTTAAAGTTGTGTAAGCCTTCAAAGCCTTGGAATGATTATATCTTGTTATTGCAGAAGCATAATCGCACTCTGAAAGGTTAGAAATTCATCCTTATATTTGAGTGCACTTATTTATGGGGAGAAAATGACACATAAGGAAACAATTGATTAAAAAAACTCACCAGTGCCACAGTAATATAATTACCTGCCTAAAAATGACAATTCTGTATTCTGTAGAAATCTAGACAAGTTCGTAAATTGATTTAATTATTTTAAGAATTAATTACGGAAAAATAAGATTGATGGATGCATAAATCAAGTATCATTTTTATCATCACCGTGTGTTACCATGGTGAAATGTCCTTTGAAGCAGACATTGGCTCATGATGTACACAGATAACACACAGAGACAACAGACTAAGTATTTACAGGAGTGTTTTTTGTTTTTTACATTAGAGCATGCAAGTTTGTATCAGTGTCCGAGAAGTCTGATATCCGTTCGTTTATGAACGATATGAACCGCTGTGATGCTTCATTTACAGAAATGTGCAATTCGATACTCTCTGAGAATGAGAGTGGAAATAGGCTTTAACAGTCGTATGATTGATGGATGGATGCGTAGATAATCCATTTTAATTTCCCATACTTATCCAGACTTGTAAAATTCTTCAATCAATTTCCCAACTTGTCCAGAATGCAGAATTGGTAGGAAATTACTCTGGCAGTGGCCATTTTCTATCCAGCTGACTGAACAAACAAACGATTATCCAGGTCTGGATCAGTCCGGAAAATTCTAGTGGAATCGACCAACTGCATACGTATTTATTTATCATCGTGAAGCAGTGCATTTATCTATTTATATATTAAGTGTTTGTCAAAAGCTAACACAACAGCCCCCGATGTCAGTCCTCCAGAGCCACTGCCCGTGAAACTGTTACATGCCTCTCTAACCAGCCATACTAAGTAAGTTTGAAGTGGGGCTCCCCCTACAGGACCTTTTGAAAACAGCACTGTCGTAAACACTTGCTCCACTCTGCGTGCCGGATGCATGGAAAGTTGCAAGAGTGGTTTTTCAGCCAGAGACACCAGGGGGAGATGACAGACCACTCGATCGTCTCATAAACACTTAGATTACCGTCACAGGGACTTAGAAGAGGATGTATTACGGTAAAAATGTTACTTAGTGGGGCTTTTAGACACCTAAATAAGGCAGCTGAATGACCTGGTCTGCTTGTCATGAGGTTCTGCGGAGGCCTGGTAACGATCCAGGTTTGTTTTAACCGTGTAAAAGTTGCAGGACAGTGGCTGATAAGGAGTGCTCCACCAGATCTGTACTGTAATTTACTTTGAGTGGTCAGTATGACGGGAAAAGCACTATTAACAGCAAATAACAGCAAATCCCACGTGTGTTTCCAGCACCTGATGTCCAGGCAGACTGCGTGTCGCTGCTGGCCTTTCTGCAGCGTGGCGTGTGTGAGAGCTGGCGCGTACGCATCTCCACAAACGCGCTGCGGAGTCAGAGCGAGGCGGTGAGAGCCACGGCCGTCAGGGTCTTCCCCGTCCTGCTTCATCGCCTGGGACCCTCACACCGCGGCCTCATCAGCACCACCCTGCTGTGTGTAAACCCCCCACTCTGTTCTCTGCTGTAAACGTCATGTCCATGTTGCTACTGTGTTTTCGCCCTACCTGTCGGTTATTTTGGGTCTGTTTTCAGGCCTCTTCTGGCGGACCAGTCGGAGCAGGTGAAGGTGGAGCTCGCCAGGAGCGTGGGCCAGCTGACCTGCATCCAGTCGGAGCTCTCCAAGCTTTGCGACTCCGCCGTAAAGTCCGCGTTCCTTCCTGAAGTCCTCTGCCTGCGCTGGAGTCTTGTAACGGAGCATCCTGGGAACAAAGCGCCAGCCCTCGAAGCGTCTGTAGTTAAACCCTTTCTGACTTTACTCAGCCCACAAGCTGCCAGCTGTGTTAAACTAGGTACTGGAGGGGTTTTGTTTAGCTGAATCAGCTTTAACAGCGTTGTAAAGGCGGAGGCCGTGCTGTAGAGATCTGGCAAACCCACAACCTTATCCGTCTGTCGCGCAGCATTTCTGGACGCCCTGCCTCACCTCTGCCGGCACGTGAGTCTGCTCGGGGAAGACGGCGAGTCCCGGGCAGCTCTCCGCGCCCTGGTCGGCCTCATCGAGGACTCGGACCCCGCCGTCAGGACGCGCTTTAGCCAGTCGGTGCGCTTCCTGCTGACAGAGTCTCCCAAGAGCTCAGAGCAGGGCACGCTGAACGAGGTGAGCCGTTTCAGCGACGAATCCTGCCAACACGTACTTCAATGATCTCCCGTTTCCGTGTGTCGTTTGGGGTTATTAACACTTGCCGCCTCAGCTCCTAGTCGCACGTCTGAAGGAGGCATTCAGCAACGCCAAGGCCAACAGAGACGACAACCTCCGTAACACTCTAGTCCTCACCACGGGAGAGATCGGCAGGTGACACAACCCGTTTAGTCTCATTAATCCTGCAAATGTTTAAAACTACAGAGCTTTTATTTCCCGGTTACGGTTGCGGAGACCTGGGTGTAAAATTGTCTGCTCTGCTTCTGTTAGGGCGTCTCAGGGCAGCTTGGTGTCCTTCGCCCTGCTGCGTCTGCTCCACTGCCTCCTGTCCAAGTCGTCCACAGTGTCCGTGACCGCTTACACCCAGATCCGAGCGCTGGCGGCCGCCAAAGGCCTCAAGCTGCAGACGCTGTTCAGCCAGTATAAGAACCCCATTTGCCAGGTAGATATTTGCCCATGGAGGACGCATTTGGTACGACAAAATGTTTTGCAATCAGGATATTTTTTAGAGCTAATTAAAGCAGGATGTTGCTGTTTGAATCTGTAATGCTTATATTTAGGGTTTTTGGTGCAGAGGATTTATTAGAACAGTAAGATGGGAGGCTAAACTAAATATAAATTTCTCATTTATGTTTAACTAAATGCATTTTTTTTCCATATATATTTTTATTGGGTTAGAAGGGTGCAATACATTAACTTACATGAGAATACATTTCACCTATCCCCCACCCCTCTACATTCCCAGGAATACAGTGAAAAATGTTAACAATAAGCAAACCTGATTCTCTCCCTTTAACGAGAAAACAGGAGGGGAGAACAGTTACCTAACCAACAAGCCAATTGCATAAAATAATAATAATTAAATAAAATAAATAAATAATAATAATAACAAACAAAAATTAGAGGAGGGATCTGAAATGCTTAGAAAGCAAAATCAAAAATATAATTATAGCAGTTATTATATGTTGTGTTTAAGGTTCGACCGCCAAATCCCTAACCCAACCGCTGGTCTCTCTTAAAATCATGGCTGGAAAATTAGGAGTGATTCAATTAGAGAGGGGGTATGTCAGAGTATCTTAATTAAAGCCATACTTTTTAATCATCTAAGGAGCGAGTTGAATCAACTAAGGAAAAAATGGGATTCCAAGTTTCATAAAATTTGTCGACATATCCCCTAATGCTGTACTTGATTTTTTCTAAGTGTAGGAGTGACAGTAGATCCTTCAGCCAAGAGTCAGGGGACGGAGGATTCTTATCCTTCCACTGAAGTAATATGCGTCTCCGGGCTACCAGAGATGCGAAAGCAATAGCGTTACTTTCCCTGTTCGGGAAGTGTGTGGATTCCTGAAGCACACCAAAGATAGAGGTCAAAGGACTCTAAAGCACTGGCTTGTTTAAAGCTTTTGTGAAAGTATTATAGAAAGAGGACCAGAATGAGCTTAATCTGGGACAGGAAAAAAACAACTAAATGCATTTTAACGTCTTCTTTTGGTCTCGATACACCAAGAAAGGCGGATAATTAGATAAATTGTGGAGAGTGTCTTTCTGACTATAGTTCCCGCCCTCAGTTTCTGGTGGAGTCGCTCCATTCGCGGCACGCATCGGCGCTGACGGATCACGCCAGCGAATCGGCCAATCAGAGAGAGCTGGCTTTGGACATCCTGGCTCAGATCGCACACGCCTTTGACTTCCCGGACCTCTACCGCTTCCTCACTGTACGCTCAGACGTAATTTCTAGAGAGAAAAAAGAAAAAGATAGAGTCATCTTCCACACACTAGTGCATCGAGGCTGTTTGTGAACACGTAGTCTCTTGCAGCGGACGCTCCAGGTGCTGCTGCCCTACCTGGCAGCGAAGGCCAGCTCCACGGGCTCCGCCCTCATCCGGACCCTGGCCATTGAGCTGAAGGCAAACAGGAGAGAGATTCTGATAAACAATTTCAAGTACATCTTCAGTCATCTGGTTTGTTCGTGCACCAAGGAGGAGCTGGAGACCGCCTTTCACTACTTACAGGTTTTTATCAGCGTCATTTAAATCCGTACGTCGGTCTGCACAACTCACAGAGTTCATATTGCTGTTGTTGCATTGGCTGTAAATAAGTAGGAAAAAAAACCTAAAGCAGGATTCCTGTGCATATTTAAAAATATATATATTATTGTTGAAATACACTGCAAAAACATGACTAAAAATAAGTAAAGTTTTCTTGAAATTAGTGTATTTGTCCTTGACTTGAGCAGCAAGTTTACATGATCTGCCAATGGAATAAGATTTTTGCACTTAAAATAGGAGCAACTCATCTCTATCATCATATTTCAAGTGTAGTTTACCTAATTATCTTATTTTAGGTGTAAAATTACTCATTCCATTGGCATATCATCTTATTTACCTGCTCAAATTAAGGACAAATACACTCATTTCAAGAAATTTTTACTTATTTTAAAATCATTTTTTGCAGTGTATCTACAATGAATTTACTATCAAGTTATGAAAGTTTGCCTAAAGAGGTCTGAGAAGTGGAAATGTGAGTCTATGAGTGTCAACAAAGGATCCAGCATCCTTTCCTTTTTAACATTCATTGCTAAACATCGATGTGTCCCAGAGCGAGACCGAGATCGAGCTGGGTTCCCTGCTACGACTAGACTTCCAGGGTCTCCACAATGAGCTGCTGCTGCGTTTGGGGGAGCATTACCAGCAGGTGGGTGCGCCGCCCGCGTCGCCTTTCGCTGGTTGGCTCGTCTCCGCTGCTGTTTATGTACCGATTCTTTAAATTCCTCGTAGGTGTTCAACGGTTTGGCGATCCTGGCCTCCTTTGCGTCCAACGACGACCCGTACAAGGGTCCCAGAGAGATCACCACCCCGGAGCACATGGTAGCCGTCGTTTCCTCGCTTGACTGAATTGTTTTGCTTCTGGTAGATTTAATAGAGTCCCAGGTTTCTTATTCAAAGTCTCAAATCACTAGAATCTTACCCCTGCTTTTAAGATAAGATAAGATAGATTTACCGCGCCGTTTCAGGCCGACTACCTGCAGCCCAAGCTGCTGGGGATCCTGGCCTTTTTCAACATGCAGCTGCTCAGCTCCAGCGCGGGAGAGAAGGACCGCAAAAAGATGGTGAGCCGACCGCAGCCGAGCGGCCTTACCCGGCGCCCCCGGGTCGTCCCCCCGTCGGCTCTGATGCGTCTGTGCCTTCCGTCCAGGCCCTGACCAGCGTGGTGGCTCTGATGCGCCTGATGGGCTCCAAACACATCAGCTCCGTCAGAGTGAAGATGATGACCACGCTGCGCACGGGCCTCCGTTACAGAGAAGACTTCCCTCTGCTCTGCTGCCAGTGAGTTCCGCCTCTGTTACAGTCGCCTCCGCAGCGAGGGCGACGTAATCACGACTTAAGAGCTTTTGTTTGCTGTCGCAGGACGTGGGAGTGTTTCGTGAGGAGCGTGGAGCCTTCTCACCTCGGCCCCCTCCTCAGTCATGTCATCGTTGCCCTGCTGCCCCTGATCCCCCTGCAGCCCAAAGAAACGGCTGCCATCATTCGCTTCCTCATCCTGGACAACAGGTAATGTCAAAACCCTACGTCGACGCCACTCTTTAGTCAGATATTAAAGCAGTGAAAGCAGAACTAACAGTACCTGAAACCCATGTTGGCACATAAAGCCTATCTTATCTTATCTTTTTCTTCCTTTTGGAAGTTTCTACATTTTTGTCACATTACAACTGGGAGCCATAATGTATTTTGTTTGTCATAGACCCACACAAGGTAGTTCACTGCAAAAAGGGAACTAAAAGTAAGTAAAATTTTCTTGAAATTAGTATACTTTTCCTTGATTTGAACAGCTAAATAAGATTATTTGCCAATGGGGTGAGTATTTTTACGCATAAAATAAGATTATTAGCTATTCTGCACTTGAAATAAGATGATGAAGATGAATTGTTCCTACTTTAAGTGCAACAATCTTATTCCATTGGCAAATAGTATTATTTACCTGCTCAAATCAAGGAAAAATACAAATATTTCAAGAAAATTTTGCTTACTTTGAGTTCCCTTTTTGCAGGGTTCAGAATTGTCAGGTGGAAGGCAAATGATACGTAGATTTCAAGACCGACATAAGCTGAAAAGAGTGGCTTTCATTTCTATTCAGTCAGCATTTCGCAGCATCTCTGTGTGTTTAGGGTTATGGTTGCATTAGAAGATGAAAATCTGCCGCAGTCTGAAGTCTTCTGAAATGTTTTTTTTTAAGGATTTGACTCGTATTCGGCTCCATCCATGTTCTCGTCAATGGTCCTGCTTGCTTGATCTTGGCAGAGCACCCACTTCCTCGTGTTTGCTGTGTCCTCTATATGCCTGGTGGCAAACTGCAAACAGCGCTTCTAATGGCATTAGCTGTGATCCAATTCTCCTGCGAATTTTGAGTGAACTTTTAAAATATCGCAAAAAAGAAAAGCTGCATCAGACGTGTTTCCATTTACTGGTTTGTAGTGAATTAACCGGAAGACACACATCGTCCTCATAGGTTGACTGTAATAAACAGGAAGTAGATTTGCTAAGTACCATGGACCATATATATGGTCTAGACTTTAATGAATTTGCTGAGTTTTTTTTTTTTTTTTCTCATGTATGAGACGTCATCTGTCCAAACGTACCTGTTGCTGGTTCCAGATCTGTTTTTGAGAATTACTTGATCAGATTAGCTGATCAGTCATGTGACAGAACTAATCCGACGTATGTGTTTTCATCTCTTCTTTAGCGCATTTACTGGTTTTTGAAAACCTCAAAAACCACCTAAAGTGAGCGTAAAAATTTTTTTGCGAAATTTAGCGAGTTGATTTGATTTTTGCCGTTTCCATCAATCTTTTCTAAGCAATATTTCACAATGCGCAATAAAAATGTTGATGGATGCGCGACTATTGACAGTTTCCTTCTTGCCACTCATCCTAAAGGTCATATCTGTGGAGGCTGGACTAGTGGTTGTCCCTTTGACTCTCCCATCGGAGCTCATCTAGGCTAGGGCTGGACGATGTAGAAAAATAGCATATCTATAAAATCAAAATCATAATGATCGATATCGATAATTATCAACAAATTCAAAACATTTATTTTAAGTGCGGGCCTGGCCATTTTATGCTGTTGCTTAGCGACCTATTTTTAGATACAGAACACACAAACACTGAATTCAAACTCAACTCTTTATTCAACCAACTTTTTACCAAAACTGCAAGTTTTTAAAAAAGAACCCGTGCTCTCTGAACTCTTTGAAGGGGACGGAGCTTGGTGACGGTGTTCCTGGGTCTGCTTTTGTGATTGGTTGGAAGGAAGTAATGATTGTAATATTAACCTACATGGCTAAAATGCACAATGAAGGAACATTTTTATTCTATTGAACTTTTCACTGACCCTTCTTTCTATCATCGATATACGTCTTGTCGATCGATACATATTGTTATTGAATTATCGTCCAGCCATAATCTAGACCATTTGCCTCCTGGCTGCTACTATGATTAATGCTCACCTTACCCTTTCTGGCATGCAGCTGTTTCCTTTTTCAGAAGACAAATGAGCATAACCCCACTTTAAACTTCTCCACAGCGTCCTCCCTGAACTGACTGCTGTGTTACTCTGTTCATGAAGTTGTTTGTTCACTAATGTTCTCTAACAAGCCTCCAAAGGTGGACTCTGTTTCCTAGTTAAGTGAATTCAGAAGGCAATCTCTGTGCTTGACTTTATTTAGGGGCATGAGAACAAAAGGCTGTCTGACTACAAATACATTTCTGCTAATTTCTGCTAAAGTTAGTTGTTGTAATATGCCAAAATGTAGGGAACTGTACGCTTACAGCCTGATCCAACTTGAGACTTTGCTTCTTTCAACCTTTTACAGGGAAGAAGTAAACGACTACCTTCACGAGATTTACTTTCTGCCCGAGCACCCGGAGCTAATAGACATCCACACGGTTCTGCAAAATTATAAAAAGGTTTGCATAAAGGGGAGAGGCAAACACGTTTGTCAAAGATGCATCAGAAAGGGAACTCAACGTGATCTTTTGCTGCTTTCAGCTGACGGCCAGCAGCAGCGACCTGGCCTCAGCTCTGCAGCTGTCGATGAGAGCCGTCCAGCATGAGAACGTCGACGTGAGGATCCACGCGCTGACCAGCCTCAGGGACATGATGCACAGCAAACAGGTACCAAAGAAACAAGAGAATGGGGTCAGCAGGCTATGCCAGTGTTTGGAAAATCTCTGCACATACTGGCAGATCGGCACGTGTAGCATCAGCTAAACGTGCGTCGATGCTGTAACAGCGTATCGTTCATCCGTTGTGATGTGCAGGAGTGGCTGCTGCGGCAGGTGTGCGCCAGCGAGGCGGTGGAGCCCGTCATCTCCAGCCTGGTGTCTGTGCTGCTGAAGGGCTGCCAGGACTCGTCCCCCGAGGCCAGGCTCCTCTGCGGGGAGTGCCTGGGCGAGCTGGGGGCCGTAGACCCCGGGCGGCTGGATCTGTCCCACACGCTCACGCACGGCGACCGCAACACCTTTGTGGCAAGTTAAACTCTTGTTATCTTTTATTAGCACGTTGCAAAAGCAGCAAAGGAACTACAGGCAGCAATGCATGTAAAGTTTTTTTCTGACTGCAGGAATGTTAAGTTATGTGTTTCTAGCCCAGGTTAATGTTAAGTTTTCAGCGTTCCGTTTACAAATGTGTCGAAATTAAAAAATGTTGCGTTATTTTTGCCTTTTTTCACCCACTTTTACTAAAACAGCTCACTGCAGAGAAGAAAATTTCTTTTTTTCTTTCTAAAGCCGTTTTTTTCTCAAGCGTTTACCTGTTGAAGCTGATTAACCTTTCTCGATTTCTCTTTCTCTGATAAAATCAGACGAAAAGTACTCAAAATATTTTTTTCTAGCCTTCCAGTGAGCAATCATTATTTCCTGAGAGAAGGAGCAGAGGCCAAATTTAAGAGGGTCTTTTAAACCGGTAATAAAATATTACTTTTAAACAGAGACAGATAATAGATTTAAAATATTATTTTGACAATTAAGGCAGCAGGCGATCTAAAACTGCTGTCTGTGTATTTTCGAGAAAACAGCTCCTTTAACTTTACCAAAGGGTTGCCACCTCCTAGACCAGGTGTCTGCAACCTTTACAACCCAAAGAGCCATTTGAGCCTCAGTCCTGCTGAATAAAACTCCTTCACAGCCACAGATGTTACATGACCTTTGCAGAAAAAAAGACAACTTTTGATAAATATCTGCTATAGGAAATGTGTGATTTTTATTTTATTTCTGTTTTAAAATAAAGAAAATGTAAACTTTTGCAAAAAGCGGGCTAATTACAGTTTCTCCAGATATTTCTTTGAGGAAAATTCTGCATAAATATTCCAACCTAATAACAAGAAAAATAGAAAAACTATACATATTACTTTTATTGTCATTCAGTTGTGAAAATTCAACGCAATAATTAAATGGAGGAAGGTTCTGCATTTGTATTTATATCCATATGTAAAAGCATTAGTTGGTTATTCATTATTTTTAGCCAACGTTTATCAAGAGCCACAGCGCCTCTGCTGTCCTATGCCTAGCCTTCCTGTTATATAATGTAGTTAGTGCTCTATCGCAGCCTGACTCGATGGCAGACATGTCATAAAAAATACACTTTTGTTCTGTTGAATAACTCCATTAATCTCTGTGCTTCCTCTGACTACAGTTTAAACACTAATCCTTCAAACAGCCAAGTTTGAAACCTCTGCACTCGAAGAGATTGGTCAGGATATTGTATAATAACAAAGTAAATGAATAAAAATGAGCATAAGCGTCACAATTACATATTTTCCCATTGTTCTGCAGCTCCAGAACAATGGGAAAGATATTTTACACGATGAAAGTGTTTCATAGTAAATGTAATTGATTTTATGCATGAACAGCAACTGATTGTTAAATGATTGTATTCTGAAAAACATAATTTTGTTTATTCCTGTCAACAGAGCGGGGTTGATGATCCCAACTTTGCCCACGATTTGCTGATGGAGCTCACCAGAACATTTCTGGCCTCCGCTGATAACGTGCGAGCTCAGGACTCTGCGGCTTACGCCATCCAGGTCCTCAAGTTGCATTTTTTTTTTTTTTTTACACGCACGCTCTAAACAAACAAAACATCCTTTCAGTTGTTTTCTCTGATTTTTCTCGTTTTCTAATTTCAGTTCAGTTTATTTGAATATCGTAAATGTACAACGCATGACTTTACAAAGTCGATTCTAGCAAATTATACTGGTTAAAGATTCTAAGGCCCAGCAGATTGTATCGAATCACTGAATTCGCTGATTGTTGTTCACCGTAGGAGCTGCTGTCCATTTTCGACTGTCGCGAGGGGAGAAACGACACACCGGGTCGTCGTCTGTGGAGGAGATTCCCAGAACAGATCCAAGAAATCCTGGAGCCCCACCTCAACAGCAGGTAGAAATCCCCTCTACCACACATTTGTACCTGCCAAAGATCCTTTTTATTATTAATAGTATTATTAAAACTATTTTGATATCTCTTCCCATTCTTTCTTGCAGATATAAGAGCAGTCAAAAGGAGGTGAACTGGTCCAAATTGAAGAAGCCCGTGTACCTGAGCAGCCAAGGCAGCAAGTTTTCTGACTGGTCTGCCACCTGGGCCGGGTACCTCATCAGCAAGGTCGGCCGACGCCCTCAGCAGAGGCAAACTTCCCCGCTCCTAAACCGCGCTCCGCTTGTTCTTGAGAGGTGTTGGTGTTTGATTCTCCGTCCAGGTGAGACACGAGCTGGCCGGCAAGGTGTTCAAATGCTGCAGCTTCATCATCAAACACGACTACAAAGTCACGATCTACCTGCTGCCTCACATCCTGCTCTACATGCTGCTGGGCTGCACCCCTGCAGAGCAGAAGGAGGTTAGGATTCAGCTCCCCCCACCCCGCTTGTCTGAGACGGCGTGTTATTGCATTTTTCCATTCATGTCTGGTTGTTCTCTTTATTTATTTTAAGGTAACGGAGGAGATGCTGGCGGTGCTGACTGAAGGCGACGGCCGAGGAGGAGGCAGCGTCCAGGAGACGGCCTCTAGCCTATCACAGCTCAGCATTCAGACCGTGTTTAGCATGCTGTCACACCTCACCCAGTGGAGCCGGAACATCCTTTACGCCAAAGCCAAAGTCAATGGTATTGGTTGATACTACATGACCTAAATCATCCATTAGTCTACTAAATATGATCATCTTTAAAATAAAAATGTGTTTTTTGTCATTTTACTGCAGAAACTGGTGATTATCAGCGCGTGGTGGCCTTCCTGAAGGGTATTCCTCAGGACGTGCTGGCCAAAGCCTCCCTGCGCTCCAAAGCGTACACCCGAGCCCTCATGCACTTTGAAGCTTACATCCTAGAAAACAAAGAGAACATCCAAGACCACCTGGGCTTCCTTCAGGTTAGGCGGATGCGGCGAGGTCCACCCGACGTCCCGTATGCTTTCTCTGCAGCGCGACTAACCCTCTGCTGCTCTAGACGCTGTATGCGGCGATGCACGAGCCCGACGGAGTGAGGGGGGTCAACGCTCTGAGGAGGGAGGCGCCGTCGCTGCAGGAGCAGATACTCGAACACGAGAGCATCGGTTTGCTGCGAGACGCGACGGCCTGCTACGACCGGGCCATACAGCTGGAGTCAGACCAGGTTCTGACGCACAGATTTAGTGTTGATACTTTTTGTCACGCTATAGCAACAAACGGCGTCGTGTTTTTGTGGGATTTTATGTAATAGATCAAAACAAAGTAATGCACATTTGTTGCATTGTAGAACAAACCAGCAGACAGGTCAGGAATGGAGTTGCTTTGGAAGATTAATGCGGATTATAGAAATGATCCCTAAGATATAGACAAATCATGAAACGAACCCACCCAGCCATGACAGTCCACCTAAACCTGGGCCGTCACACTCAGTCTCTGAAAAGGGCCAACCTTTAAACATGGACGATGTCACAGGCAAACAAAACTGATGCTTTAAATAAGTAAAACCTGGAGGTCTGCACCAGTGAGTTTGTTTCTCTGCATCTCCGCGTTCGTTCAGTACAGTCGTTCTCATAGGTAGCTGTTATAGTGCACTATGGGATTTGTAGTGTGATTAGCAAAAGAACCGTATAACTCAGGGTTCATTTCAGAGCAGTGGACCGTTAGGCTGAAAGTTGTCAAACTTAAGATTGAATTAGTAGTAGTAGCACGATATGGAACAGCAGGACACGGATGTTTGAAAGCAACATAGGAAGGTCAGTAAAGCTCTTTAACATTTAAAAGCACAGCTATGAACCTCCCAAAGCACATTAGCTATCGCTAGCTTTTATTAGCTTGCTCTACGCAACACTCCGCTTTGGGAATGCATCCAGGGACCGGAACGAGTACGACACACCAACACGCATGAGCGCCCGCCAGCCGTCCACCGTTATGCTAAAAATATTCTGGTGAGGACCCTGTTTATGTCAGGTGAGGCATTAGTAATGGGTATAGTGAAACGTGATGGTTGTTGTGTCAGGGTTTGATGGATTGCTGATCAGAAAATACTCATTAAGAAGCGGGAAAACATTTCAGCTCTCAGAGATTACTTCTGAAACGTGACCTTACAGCTAAACAGCGTCTTCAGGAGGAGATTTAAAAAAAAAGTTTTAATTCGTATCAGAAACAGACGTACTAATATTTCTCTCCAAGGTCAGGCTTTGTCTAAGCGACGAGTTCAGCCACCTGTTTACACACACAAATTAACTCTTTACCAAATGTAAAACACTAATGGTCTCCATGACAAATATGAATGGATGCCACAAATATTAGGGTTTCTCCATCTATTCATCTATTGTCTAAGCTCGCTTAGTTGTAGTTGTAGTTGCGGGATACATCCTAGACAGGTTGCCAATCCATCTCAGAGAAACACAAAAACCGGACAAACAGCAATGCATGCTCATGCATCATCTTTTTGAAGAGTGGGAGGAGCCCAGAGTACCCAGAGAGAACCCACACATGCATGGGAGAACATGCAAACTCCACCCAGAGAGATTCCAGGCCAGAACCTGGAGCTTTCCTCGTGCAATGCATTTGGCCAACTAACAGATTTTATCTGTTGATGTTTTTTTGTTTTTTTTTTCAAATGTTTTCCTTTTCCTTCCCATTTCTAATTATGCTCCATCTTCTGTTGATCTATCCCAAAAAAAATCCCAATGAAATACACATTTATGGTTGTAGCGTGACCAAAGGTGATAAAGTTTAAGGGTTACCGATGCTTTTAGGTCATGTGTGCACTGATCGTAGCACAATACGTCTAAAAGGGAAAACCTTTCCTGATCTCTTCCAGATCGGTCACTATCATGGAGTGATGACGTCGATGTTGGGCCTGGGGCAGCTGTCCACAGTCATCACTCAGGTTAACGGCGTCCTGGCCAATAAGTGAGATGTATACTTGTGCTTATCTATATCCAGCTTTACTCTCATCGTTGCTTCTTCGTGATTTATGCTCCATTTGTGTCCCATTCACACATTTAGGCAGCAGTGGAAATCAGAGCTGAACACCTACAGAGTGGAGGCCGCCTGGAAGCTTGGCAAATGGGACTTGCTGGAAGATTATTTGAGCTCAGGTAAAAATGAATTAAAAAAAAATGGTAATTATCCTTTCGATTCAGCGTAAAATGCATTCGACAAATCTTGCTCCTAACCAAACGCAACCCTGCAGACCAGCAGTCGTGCACCTGGGGCGTGCGGCTCGGCCAGCTGCTGCTGTCGGCGAAGAAGCAGGACGCGGAGAGTTTCTATGAAAAGCTGAAGGTGGTGCGGAAAGAGCAGGTCGTCCCTCTGTCAGCCGCCAGCTATGAGTGTGGGACCTACCAGAGGGGATACGAGTACATCGTCAGGTTTGTGCTTCGGCCTCAGGAGCGGCCTCTGGTCCTTCTCACCCTGAGACACTAAAGACTCTAAAATGCATCCCCCCACATGCACAGGCTCCACATGCTCAGTGAGTTGGAGCACGCTTTCACCGAGCTTCGGGAAACTAGCGGCGGCTCCGCCCCCGCCCTCGCCAAGCTGCCTCCTCATTGGTCCGACCGCCTGGAGATGACCCAGAACTCTTTCAGGGCCAAGGAGCCGATCCTGGCCGTGCGGCGTGCCCTGCTCAGCCTCAGGCCGCGGTGAGAATCCACAAATGTGAACACGCTGTTTCAATTCAGTTCAATTTTATTTATGTAGCCCCAATTCATGAAACATGTCATCTCGAGGCACTTTAAAAAGTCAAATTCAATCTTATTATACAGATTGGTCAAACAATTTCCTATCTAAAGAAACCCAGTTGATTGCATCAAAGTCTTGACAAGCAGCATTCACTCCTGGGGAACCGTAGAGCCACAGGGAGAGTCGTCTGCGTTGTCCATGGCTTTGCAGCAATCCCTCATACTGAGCAAGCATAAAGCGACAGTGGAAAGAAAAACTCCCCATTAACGGGAAGGAAAACCTCCAGCAGAACCAGGCTCAGTATGAACGGTCATCTGCCTCTGGGTTACAGAAGACAGAGCAGAGACACAACAAGACAGACAAAAAAGCACAGAAGCACACATTGATCTAGTAATCTGTTCTACATTAGATGATAATAGCGGGTGATCTGTCTTCCCTGGATGATGTCACATCTAACAGAAGGTCAGACCAGGTGTACCTACTGTGAAGAAAAAAAAAAGTTTTATTTAAGTGTTCCTTAAATAACACTTCTGTACTAGTTACTAAAAAGAAATCAGTTATGGATGAAGAAGCAAACTCAATTTTCATTTATAAGTGCTTTATAATAGGAAAACATCCTTCTAAATTGAAAAAAAAAATGTTTAAACCAATTTCCTTGTGTATATAAGGAGAGGTTAAAACCTGCAATAGATGAAAAATAATTTTATAAGCATCCAGCTCAGCTTATCCACTCTTTAGACATTAGTTTGCTTTCAGACCCTTTAAACTGATTATTTAGACATCTATGGGGGTTTTACATACAACTCAATAAATGCCACCATTGTTGGACAATCTTATAGAAGAATACATTTTAGAGAGCAATGCCACTTCTGTAAAATGGCATCTCAGCTACTCAAAGGACATTTACACTAAATTAAATGCACTCACTAGTGGACACAACGATGCACAGGCAAGCAGGTTACTTAGGGTGAAGTGTTATGAACAGATGCACACCGACACACGGTCGACCAAAAACACACGATACATGAAAGCAAACTCATTCAACAATAGGTGAGCAAAAGGCTGTTAAACTACCTGTTTGGACTCTAAACCTTTTTAAATAAAGTCAAACTGGAGTTTCTGAAACTTGGTCTAAAATGCCGCCCTTCCTTTGAAGCGTCTGCTTCCTGGACCCTGGATCACAACCCAAAACCAGGAAGCCATTTTCAGCAAGGTGTTGTTTCACCTACAGATGATGAGATTATTAACTATTTAAGCAGAATAAAAGTCAAAACTTCATACTTAAATGTTAAGACTTTTATTAAAGCGTGGAAAAGAAATCCAGACATTTGAGTCTGATAAAGGTTGTAAATCTGTGATGGAAAATGTAAAGGAACCCTAACAGACCTACCATTTATGAACATCATGTTGATTTTGGGCCTTTAGGGATAATTTGAACCGTTTTAAAAACCTGGGTTTTGTTGCAGGACTCAAATTATACTCCCAGACTGAAATGCATATATTTCCCCCAAGTAATATTTTTAGAAATGTTCCTTTGTGAGCAGCAAGAGAAACTGTAGCCGTCGGCAAAGATGATTCCTACCGAATATTTGACCACGACTGGCTGGTTTACATGCCAGTAAACCAGCCAGTCGTGGTCAAATATTCGGTACCTGAGTCTTAAACGCAGTTCACAAACTTTTCATTGGCCTGAGCTCAAGGGCTTAGGAAGGCCATTCTAGAAATCTAATGTTAGTCTGATTTAGACTGAAAAATGTGTTCTGATGTGTTTTTGGATGATTGTCCTGCTGACGCACCCAGATGGTCCTAGTTTCAATCACCTGGCTGCTGAGAGGAAGAATTTAAAGGTGGTCCTCCATCTGCATTATTTAACCGGCTTTGTTCCGTACTTTAGTAATACGGGCAGCAAAACACCCCACAGCATGACGCTGCCGCCACCGTGCTTTACGGTCTTGACGTCGGTCTGGTCTGACCAGAAAATCTCTAGAAGGCGTTTGCCGTGTCCATGCGAGCAGTTGTAATATTCGGGCGAATGACGTTTCTCTTGGTGGTCGTTACTGATTGAGCTAAAGGTGCTTCTGTCCTTCAGGCCTGCGTGTCAGGAGCTGGTGGGAGAGTGCTGGCTGCAGAGCGCCCGGGTCGCCAGAAAGGCAGGACACCACCAGACAGCCTTCAACGCCCTGCTCAACGCCGAGAACACCAACCTGGCCGAGCTGGTCACCGAGAAGGCCAAGTGGCTGTGGTCTAAGGTAACCCGACCCGTGAACGCAACAGGCAGGCTGCCTTGTAAGGTTTAATGCAAAAATACGGAAAACTTTGAACCTCTCCCTGATTTTTGACTCATTTTAACCATAAATCTTCATGCGGTTTTTTTGAGGATGTTCGTGACAGACCAACACGAAGTAGAGCGTGATAATAAAAGGGGAAGGACTATGATTACATGGTTTTCTGCTTTTTTTTCTTTTTCTTTTTTCTCTTAATTTTTATTTCAATTTGTGCAACTTATACAGGCATATACATACAAGCCCATCTTCAGTCTGCCATTCTTCACTTACAGGGTTTTCTGCTTTTTACAAACTAAATAATTAATAAAAAAATAGTATAAGTGTTCTCAGCCCCCCGGACCAACACTATGTAGACCCTCCCGTTGCTGCAGTTTATAAAAATGAGGAAAATAATTAACTTCTCTGAGCAAATTAATGTTCGCTGAGTCGGATTGGATAGAGCGTGTCCGCCTATTTGGATTTAAGCCTGAACTTTAACCAAGCCATTCTGAGGCACAAACGCATGTCGATCCAAACCACTGCAGCTCTGGCTCGATATTTAAGGTTGTCCTGCTGGAAGATGAACCTCCGCCCCGGTCTCAGAACCGCTAACAGATTTCCCTCCAGCAGCTTCTTGTGAGGCAAAGGCAATGCAAATTTATTTGTAGAGCACATTTCAGTACAAAGACAATGCAAAGTCCTTTACATGATTAAAATATAGGAAAATAAAACAGAATAAAAGCAAGCAGGAATAAAATGTAGAAACAAAAAAAAAACCTGGGAGAATAGAAACTAAAAGCAAACATTAGAAACAGTTGGACTACAAAGTTGAACTAATGATGTTTCGGTAAAACAGTTTAACTAGAACAGTCGAAGGCAGTCGTAAACAAATGTGTTTTTAATCTTGATTTAAAGGAACTCAGGCTTTCTGCACTTTTACAGTTTTCTGAAAGTTTGTTCCAGATAAGTGGAGCGTAGGAACTAAACGCTGCTTCTCCTTGTTTAGGTCTGGTTCTAGGTATGCAGAGTAGGCTGGAGTCAGAAGACCTGAGTGGTCTGGATGGTTGTTACACTGATAACAAGTCTGTGATGTATTTAGGTGCTAAGCCATTTAGGGATTTTAGACTAACAGAAGTATTTTAAAGTCTATTCTCTGAGATACAGGGAGCCAGTGTAAGGACTTTAGAACTGGGGTTATGTGCTCTACTTTCTTAGTCTTAGTGAGGACACGGGCAGCAGCGCTCTGGATCAGCTGCAGCTGTCTGATCCACTTTTTAGGCAGACCTGTGAAAACACCGTTGCAGTAATCAATTCTACTAAACATAAACGCATGGATTAGTTTTTATAACCTTCTCCACAACTTCCACAACCTCTGAGCTGTGTTAATGTTTTTTGTCCTGGCTGTCTCTAAACCTGCTCTGGAAGAGAAAACCCGCAGCCATAAATGCTTGTGTGTGTTGGCCTGCGACCAGGGCGACGTGCACCAGGCCCTGATCGTCCTCCAGAAGGGCGTGGCCCAGTGTTTCCCAGACGACCAGCTGCTGACCGATCCTCGCAGCCTGCAGATCAAAGGAAAGGCCATGCTGCTGGTCGGGCGCTTCATGGAGGAGACGGCCAACTTTGAGTCCAACGCCATCATGAAGGCTTACAAGGTCCCGTCTCTTTTGTTTAACCCATGTGTGGCGTTCATATTGTTGTTGCTGGTGGACCTGTTTTGTGCTTCTTAATGCCTCACAGTCAAACACTTTTGTGTAAAAATGCTCGAGAGATGTTCACTTCATCCCAATTTCAAGTTGTATGAACAAAATATTTGGTTAATATTTGCCCTTTTACCTTTGTTATATCACATTTATAACCTTTTATTAACGTAATGAAGCAAATTAAAGTAGTTTTGTTATTCGTAAAGAGTTGCTTTCCTGTCTCGGTTATTTACTCGCTGTAGTCTTCTCTCCTGCTCTGTAGGATGTGACCAACCTGCTGCCAGAGTGGGAGGATGGGAACTTCTACCTGGCAAAGTACTACGACAAAGTGATGCCAATGGTGACGGATAACAAGCTGGAGAAACAGGGGAACCTCATCCGATACATCGTCACCTTCTTTGGAAAGTAGGTCCTTGTCCCTCTGTGCTTTTTTTTTTTTTGAGCAACCCTGAAAACGCTCATAAGCGTTTCCACTTGCTCGCCGTCAGAGCCCTGCAGTTTGGGAACCAGTACATCTACCAGGCCATGCCTCGCATGCTCTCCCTCTGGTTGGATTTCGGAGCCAAGGTGTGCGACTGCGAGAAAGGTGAGCCGCCATGGAAGCCGAAGCACCGAGCGGTCTCCTCTCTGGGAACGCTCCCTAAATTTCCCGCCCCCTGCTTTGCAGCTGGACGAGGAGACCGGCTGATGCGACAGGAGCTGGGGAAGATCAACGCGGTGGTCGGCGAGCACTGCTCCAACCTGGCGCCGTACCAGTTCCTCACCGCCTTCTCGCAGCTCATCTCCAGGGTGTGCCACTCCAGCGACGAGGTCTTCAAGGTTCTCATGACCATCGTGGCCAAAGTGTTCCTGGCGTACCCCCAGCAGGCCATGTGGCTGATGACCGCCGTCTGCAAGGTTGGCTTGGGCTCCTTTCCGGTCTGAGCCAGGAACGTCTTATTCATGGTTTTCTGATGTACGGCTATGGTGGACTAAAGCTTTGAGACTGACGCAAATGTTATTTCTCACAGACTTTACTGGTGGGGTGTTTTTTTATGAAAATACTAAAGTACAGCTATGCATATTTACTGAGTTTTAAAAGTGAATTGAAATGGAAAATAGATTAAGCGTTAATATTTACAGAGTCAGCCTTTCTTTACTGAGACTTCAGCATCTCAGGGTTCCTGTTCCGTCTGGAAAAATGCTGGAGTTTGATTTCTGTTTCCCAGGTTGTGGATAAGTATGGAAAAAGAAAATAAGCGTTTGGATAAATATCTGCATTTCCAGACTTCATTTTCTATTCCAGTGTATCCTTCCCTCTCTCTTCCCTTTCTTCTTTGTGTTTTCATTCCTTCTTCCACTCCTTCCCTGACGTCCTTCTTTCCTTCCCCTCTATTTCCTTTTGTGTTTTTCCATCTTCCTTCCTCCTTCTCCACTTCTTAATGTCATTCCTCCTTTCCTTCCTCTCTTATATTTTTACTGTGGGGTTTTCATTATTTTTCTTATTCCTTCCTTATCTCCTCCTTCCCTACCTCCTGACCTTCTTTTCTTTGTGGTAGTCTTTCTTTCTTGTGCCCTACCCTTCCATCTGTCCTTCCTTCACTCCCAGTGGCCTTCCTTTTTTCTCTTGTTTTCCTTCATTCCTTTTATCCTTCCTTCGCCCCCTCCTTACTTCCATGTCTCCTTTCATACTTCTGTATGAATTTCCTCTTTTGTGTCTTTCCTTCAATCCCTGTGTCCTACATGCCTCCTTCTTCCTTTACTTTTTTTCCTGTGTCCTTCTCCCTTTCCTTGCTCATTGCATTGGTGTTAATCTCCTGTCCTTGAGGATTGGATCAATGGTTAATTCGGATACGGTCTTCATTGCAGCAGTATTCTCGTTTGTGAATCCCCTTTTGACACAAATCACAGACAAATTTCTTTGAGGGTAGCCATGGTAGAGAATTATTCCTTATATAACTTCCTTTAAAGCTACCTTTCTGATTTTCAGAATGACAAAGTGTTCTCAGCAGCCCTGTTCTTGCTAACGCTTCCCACTGAGCTAACAAAACAATAATCAAAGTGATGCTTTCTGGCAGAACTTAAACACAGAGCAAATCAGGCTTTTGTTAAGTTAATTTTCAGTAGGGTTTAATTAAGCTTAATTAATTGGACATTTAACTTTGCAGTAGTTCACATTTCATCTGATTACTCTCAACTGAGAGCCTTAAAGTTTGTGAAAAACAAATGTTTTACTCTTTGGAAACCTGTTGATGAATCCATCTATATTTCTGTTTTGGTTTTTTTGATTAACATTTCCTGTCATTTAACATATCCGCACATTATATGGACTTTATTTTCCCCCCCACCCTGGTGGATGAATGTGTTACTATTGGAACAGCTGTTTAGCCAGCATCTGCATTTCCAATTAACGACCTGCCCTAAAAATCCTCCCATGTTTGTTTTTCAGTCTTCTTACCCCATGCGCATGAACCGCTGTAATCAGATTCTTAAGAAAGCCATCAGCCTCAAGCAGTCTCTGGAGAAGTTTATCGGAGATGCTAACAGACTGACGGACAAGCTGCTGGAGCTCTGCAACAAGCCGGTAAGAACGGCCGCACAAAAAACACGGGAAAAATCAGGGAGGCTGATATTATACCTGAAAGGGATGATGTACAATTTAGAATGAGAGTTTATGTTTTTCATCTATTTCACTGTAATCTCTAGCAACTGTCAAAAAGGAAACTTGTGTTTAAAATAAAACTTTAGAAGATTTGATTTTATTGATTGCATGTATCCATTTTCTTAAAAGGGGCAGGGGGGGGGGAATTGTAGCACTGTGAAAAAGACAGATGTTTGATTAAAAACCTGAGAGAAACGTGTCTTTCTGTCAGGTGGACGGTAACAGCACCACCCTCAGCATGAGCGTTCACTTCAAGCAGCTGAAACGGATGGTGGAAGAGCCGACCTTCAGCCAAATCCTCATCCCGCTGCAGTCTGTCCTCATCCCGACGCTGCCCTCTACTGGCGGGGCAAACACTAAGCATGACGCCTTCCCGGGACACTGGGCGTACCTGCATAGCTTTGAGGATGGTGTAAGTAAAAGAGGCGGGGTCTGAGCTCTGTAACCCATCTTTATGGGATGTTGACTGGCTTTCTAAGGAATCTGGAAAAGGATAGAAATCTAATTTAAGTCATTTTCAGGCTTAGATAACTTACAAAAAATGTAAATATACAGAAACATCTGTATTTGCAGAATTTATTTCCCGCCCCTCTGTCTAAAAGTTACAAACATCTGCCCATGTATTCATTCATCCGTCTAGCTAGCCATTTAATTGGCAATCGGCAAGAAAGCAATACATGATTTCTGTCCATCCCTCCATTATCCATCCGTTTTTTTATCCACCCATCAATTGTTTTATCTATCCACCCATCCATCCTGTTATTTATTCACCCATCTATCCTTTATGCATCCAGCCAGCCTTTTATCAATCCATTAATGTAGTGTAGAAGTGCCTTTCATTAATTCACAGTGAAGCTTTGTGTTTTTCCTTTGAACACCTTGAGTCTGTAAAAGTGAAGGATTTTGCTATACCAGAGACCGTATGTAGAAACTGTGCTTTAAAGCGTGCAGGAAAAGCCAAGTCGCACCTTAACCGTGTCCTAGAGTTTGTTTTCCTAACTGGCCTGTCTGTGTCTGTTCCTGTAAGGTGGAGATTTTGGCGTCCTTGCAGAAGCCCAAGAAGATAAGTCTGAAGGGCTCCGATGGCCGGAGTTACACCATGATGTGTAAACCCAAAGACGATCTCAGGAAAGACTGCAGGCTCATGGAGTTTAACTGTCTCATCAACAAGGTGCGTGTCTGACCGAGAGACCCTGTCTCCAGTAAGGCGCCGTCTTCCTTATCGTTGATCTCCCTCTGGCAGTGCCTCCGCAAAGATGCCGAGTCGAGGCGCCGGGAGCTGCACATCCGCACCTACGCTGTGATTCCCCTCAACGAGGAGTGCGGCATCATCGAGTGGGTCAACAACACGGCTGGGCTGCGACACATCCTCACCAAACTCTACAAGGAGAGAGGTATTTTTATGTAAAGTACTGTTCTATAGCAGTCATACGGCCTTTTTCCCATTGCGTCACAGTACAATCACATATGTCAGCGAACGTTATTGGAGTTTAGTGCGTTAGACCAGCACAGAATTGTGCATAATGGAGAAGCTGAGGGAAAATTAGGCATTTTTTAAACCCTATTGAATGTAGAAGTCACCTAGTTAGTACCCTGAATGAATGAACTAAAGGAATTTATTTCAGACAATTAACAAATTTAACACATTTAACAAATAACAATAAAATCAATTTCAGAAATTAACAAATAATAATGAATAAATAAATAATATTTCAGAGATACTTCAAGCAAACAACCAAGTACCACATTAAAAAGTAATTGGTAAACATTAAATTTTCTGTTCCAATTCAATTAAATCATTTGAACATAAATATAAATGAGATAAACAAAATGTTCCTCTAAATAAAATATATCAGGCATATTTACCCTGATATCTGACATTGATTATTGATTAATGTAAGTTGTCTGAAAAGGGGTATGAAGAAGTAAAACCTATTTTTCATACCCTTTTTTCTTCTAATTGCACTTAAGGTAACTTAAAGTACCTTCTTGTTTAACAACAATGTTTTTGATCCAAAATTCACAGAAACTATACACATATATACAGTGTATATATGTGTGTGTGTGTGTGTATATATATATATATATATATATATATATATATATATATATATATATATATATATATATATATATATATATATATATATACACACACATATATACAGTGTATATATGTGTGTGTGTGTATATATATACACATATATATATATATATATATACACATATATATATATATATATATATATATATATATATATATATATATATATATATATATATATATATATATATATATATGTGTATATATATATACACACACACACATCTACATACATATAAATGCACACATGCATACCTACATACACACTCACACAGTGCTCAGATATATCGTCTTAACACACCATATCCACTGTGAAACATGGTGGTGGCAGCATCATGCTGTGAGATTGTGGTTGACTTCCCACACTGTTTTTAGATGTTTTATTTGCCTAAATATTTCAGAAACACACAATTTTTCTTCCATTTCACAATTATTCACTTAGCGTTGGTCTATCTATCGCATAAACTCCCGTTAAATGCATTAAGCGTTCGCAAGGCGTTGCAGACTTGCAAATACAAGTGTAAAAGACTTCTAGACTGAAATGTTGTGTTTGTTGTTTTTTATTTAGGTGTCCACCTGTCGGGTAAGGAGCTGAGGAAGCTTATTTTACCAAAAACAGCCGCCTTTGAGGAAAAACTGCGAATCCACAAGGAGGTGCTGTGCGCTCGACATCCACCCGTCTTTTACCAGTGGTTCCTCCAAACGTTTCCTGACCCCGAGTCATGGTACGCTACGACTCCACCGCCTGCGCGTTGAGGGCAATCACTCTCATAAATGATGAGGATGGATAGAAAATGTGTTCATTTTCAAGCATTTTATGTTTGCCGTTTTTTTTTTTTGTGTGTGTGTGTCCATATCCAGGTACAGCAGTCGCTCCGCGTACTGCCGCTCCACTGCTGTGATGTCCATGGTCGGCTACATCCTGGGGCTCGGCGATCGCCACGGAGAAAACATCCTCTTTGACTCTTTCACTGGGGAATGTGTTCATGTTGACTTCAACTGCCTCTTTAACAAGGTTTGTCTCCCAGATTATACTAAAATCCTTTACTTCTGCTAAAATGTGTCTACATAGATATAAGTACACAGTGCCTTGCTGAAAAACGCACATCCCTTGAACTTTATTTGCCACGACCGCCTTCTTGGTATGAATCCAGCTTTGCTGTGATTGGCTTTTGGGATTCATTAGAGAAGGTTAGTTAACAAACAGCATCATGAAGGCCAACTAACGCAGCAGACAGGTCAGGGAGGAGTTTAAAGCAGGGTTAGGTTATAAAACAATATCCCAAGCTACAAAGACTTGGAAGTTCACCTAAACCTACAGACAGGGCAAGGAAGGCGTTTATCAGAGAAGCAGCTAAAAGGCCCACAGTAATTCTAGAGGAGCTGCAGAGATCATCAGTGGACAAGACCCCTTATGTGAATGTTGCCTTCTGCAAGGTTCACTATGCAGAGAGGTACTGGTAGGAGGATATGTACAGTCTCTCTTTATGTTGACTTAAACCTTTCCTAATTTTTAATACCTTTTTCTTGATCTTGCTTTTTGTTCTCTACGGACACACAAACCTACCAATCACACACTAATTGATTAGCAGTGCAACATTGTGATTAATATGTTGTAATTATATTCCTTTCCAATAAAATATTGATTTTGGCATATAAACCTGTGTCGGCTGCCCTCTATCCCACTGGCAGAGCACCAGCCTTTAGAACAGCTGCCACATAAAAGACAGCAAAATACACTAAAAGCTTCTTTAGATGTGCTATTCCCTTTCCGTCCGCTAGGGGGAGACCTTTGACGTGCCCGAGGTAGTTCCGTTTCGGCTCACCCAAAACATGGTCCACGCCATGGGGCCCATGGGTACAGAGGGCTTGTTCAGACAAGCCTGTGAGGTCACACTGAGACTAATGAGGGACCAGAGAGAGCCACTCATGAGGTAGACTCCACAACTGATTTTTCTTCACCGTCCCATTGAAAGACACGTCTGACGTTTATGTTTTATTTTACGCCTTAAGTGTGCTGAAGACCTTCCTTCACGACCCGCTGGTTGAGTGGAGCAAACCATCCAAAGGGCTGGTGAAAACCCAGGCCAACGAGACAGGGGAGATAGTTAATGAAAAGGTTTGTTATTGTTTTTTTTTTTTAATTGGATGTTGTTTACAAGTGTCATAAATAACCATAGTTTCTGCTTCGAGCTTGTAATTTATATGCCATCTCTCTCCGCCAGGCCAAAACACACGTGTGTGACATCGAGCAGCGTCTCCAGGGGGTCATAAAGAGCCGAAATAAAGTGCTGGGCCTCCCCCTGTCAATAGAGGGACATGTGCACTACCTCATCCAAGAAGCCACAGATGACAAAATGCTTTGTCAGATGTATTTGGGTTGGGGTCCCTACCTGTAAAACGTTAGATACACATTGAAGTTCATTATTGTTAAAGCACTTTTAAATATGGGAGTTTCTATTGTTTAGTTGACATTCCCATTTTTGTAGAAACCGTCTTTCGTTTGAATTTGTTTTTTGTGCTGTATTGTTTTGTTGTAATAAAAGAATCCTCTGTTGGTAAATGGGCTCGAGTGTGTCTTTTAATCTTTTAACCCTCCTTAGATCCTCTGATGCGCCTCAGACTGTCAGCTGATCGAGTTAATCCCCCTCCCTGCCTCTGTTTTCTCTAGTGCTCGCACTCAGTCGGTAGAATAAAACTGGGCAAGGCTGCAGCCGGGCTGTGGGTCGCATTGCAGACGGAGCCGTCGCTTTCTTTAGGCCGTAATGGGTTCGGACGCCCAGAGAGTCGCTGTGTTTATTATTATAGTGTTGCTTCTCTTTGTTAACTCGTGGCTGCTGTTGCAGCTTACTTTGAGATAGACCCTTTAATGCTTTGTTTGTTTAAGAGCTATTAGCTATTTTTTCTCCTTAGTTTTTTTTATTTTTTTAGATAAACCCATTTTCATTTTTTATTATTGATTTAGTTTTTATTAGGTATTTACTTTATTATATGTATAAGTGCAATATTTTATAGTGAGACGTGGATTATACTTTTATTGTGAACTTTTACTAAACCGGAAGTCGTGTTGAATCTTTTCCCCTCACATTTCCTTGCCTGCCGAGATCAATGTGGCGCACGCTAATGTCCATATTACGTCATATTAACAGTAATGGCTGTCCGGTTCATTTACCTAAATAATACTAGACGTTAATGAGACGCAAAGTAAAAGCCCGACGTTAACTTTCGAGCGTCCCGTCTTCACGCCCAGGTGACAGGTGCTTAGAGGATGCTGCGGCCGGCCGGCGCGCCTTAATGTCACCGCAGGGTAGCGGACTGTGTGGGGCAGCTGGCTTCTTTTTTCTTCTTGCTGATCGTTTGGTTTGTAGGAACCGGGAGTTTTACCCGGTCGCTGCCGCCCCGCCTCCCCGGGAGGCGACCTTGAGGACTCCGTCATGGACCTGACGCGGCTGGCCGTGGATGCGGGTCAGCTCATTAACCGAGCCGTTCAGGTAAATAAGCAAAGCCGGCGCTGGGAATGTCCTCCCAACCTGGCACCAAGTTGCTCTGAAATAAATCTGTCTCTTGACTGGTTTATGAAGGTTTTATTTTTGTGACATCCCTCCAGTACACCGGAGAGAGCCTCGGCCAGGCGGGTAAGACTGAGCTGGACCCCGGGCTGGAGGAGCTCCTTGCCCGGGCGGACGCCACCAAGAGCTGGACGGACTCAATCGTTTCTCAGACGGAGGCATTGCTGCAACCTAGTCTGGGTGAGAATAAAGTCTTAACTCCTTGTTGGTCTTTTATTTTGGATCCAGCTTCAGAATTAGCCTGTCTCTTTTATGAATTGCAATGAAAGCTCTTCATAAATCCCCAAACCAGAGAGCAGTGGCGGTCCTAGCAGGAAAGGTGCCCAGGGGGAGCCTCTCTATGTGTGTACCCCCACCTGCCTACATACAACTAAATATATGGAAGACCATAACTGACAGAATTGAAAATAAAAGCAGAAATATGCAAATGGGCCAGTAAATAAAATAGCACTCTAAACATGCGCCGATTAATTTACAAAAAGGAAAGAATATATTCATATATTTGTTTAGAGTATACCATTTATTTACTTTACAACATGTTTTATAGCTTAATTGACCTTCATATTTTTTTTCTCTATTTCTAACACATTATTTATTTACTCAGACTCAGACTGAGACATACTTTAATAATCCCAGAGGGAAAATGCTGTTTCAGTACCATCACCATTACATAAACAACACAAACATTTCAGAGGGGAGACGGTTCACTGAGGCCGTGCTGCCAAGGACAATACTGTCCACAAGGCGCTGCCCTTATCTGTTGATGGAAGATTACAACAACATGGGGGAAAAGGAGGGAGAAAAAAAAGGAAGATATTTGACAATTTATGCTCTCACAAATAAAGAGTCAAACAACTGACAAAAAAAGCATTAATTTAAGCATTCATTTTCCTGTTTTTCCTTTTCTTTTTGTGTTTTTATGCTTTTACTTAGCAGCGCACGAGTTTCTTTTAATTGTAGTCTCTTCAGGTGTTGTGTTTTGGCTCATATTTTTCAAGCTATTTCTATTTTGTTTTTTTAAACAATTAATTCACAGTATTTGGTGCAGAGCTGCTCAACAAGGTCGTGGAATTCCAGTTTACTAATTTCGCAAATCCGCCATTTCTATTTCTTGGAGCAATCTTGTAGTCCAAGCTGAAGTAAGCTGAAACTACAAATGGATAGGTCATCGGTTCTTCATTACACCTTCCCCCAGCATAAAAGGGTGGAGTGGAACGCTCTGCAACCTGGATGGGGTCTGGGTGTGAAGTGCCTCCTCTAGATTTAAAGAGACAGCACCAAAGCAAGATGCTCTCTGGCAAACCTCAGAACAGGGGTAAAAAGGAGGGTAAATGAATGAGACCAAAGCATTACAGTTCCACTTTATACAGACCACAACTGAATGATTTCAATGTAAAAAGGGTTAACTGTAAAGCAGGACATGTCCCCTTTTAACATATAGATTAAAAATAATCTTCATGTCCAGTTTGAGATTATTTGACTGCTATAAAATATGTTTTAGCGGTTTAGTTGGTAAAGTTAAGGTACTTGATCATGTTTTGATTGTGGCATTTGAATTTGGAAGTGGATCTATGATGAACATTTCAAAATACTCTTACCAGTGAAATGGTAAAAGCTTTATGTCTAAGTCAAAGGTAAGCAACATAAAAAAGCACTATGTTATCTGGATAAAAAAAGGTTTGGGATTAAAAAAAAAAATCTATCAATATTTATCATGAAAAGTTATGGTGACCAAATGCACAGAATTCATCACTGTATCCAGTCGAATCTTCTTACTCAAGTATAAATCACCAAAACATACTAAAGGCTGCTTTGAAACTACACATGGCAGTAAAAAAATAAGATCAGTAAATGCTGTAAAACAGTGAATCCCAATAGTCAAAACGATCAATCGGAAACATGTTGGGTTTGAAAAGTTATTACTAGTGGTCAGTGATGACTCGCCATAATTATCCTAACGGTTATTAGGAATATTTTATCTTCCCAAAATTAACCATATTCACAAATAAATGAAATGTCAAAGCAAAATAAGAATAAGACTAGAGCAAAACGTTGTTCCTTTTTCCACCAGGTTGTGTTTGAAAAAGAAAAACGATATGTACATATCAAGCATCTCACTCTTAAACATGTAATCATGCACAAAATGACAGCCTGTGTTAACCTTGCCCATGGCTATGAATCACTGCTTTCCCTGAGCTGCATGCATCTTCTCTTAATTAGTCCGTATGCTCTGACTGTAATTGGCTCATATAGACAAATAGAGAACCTTTTTTTTTTTTTTTTTTTTTTTGCATTTGATTTCTTCGGCTAATGGAGTTATGAGTGGATGTGGTCTGCTTTCTGTCAGTAAAGTGGCCCTTTGAGCTGCCAGGGCCATTAAATATAAAGCTTCATAAAACGTCAATTGTAATGTTCAGATTGCTTTTGCTGCGCTGCAGGATCTTTACTATCGTTTTTTACCGGGTAACAGGACAGCCAGACGTACGCCGTGCAGGTTATTCATAGTTAAGTACCCGGAATGACATTTCTATAAGATGAGCTGTGATAATAAATCATTTTCATTTATTAAGTTTTCAGTTTTTCCGTCTCACATGCAGGAGCCCGATTAGAGGACCGGCTGTACGAGCATCTGGAATGGAGCGCTCCACCTCGACCACGGGCAAACGAGTTACTGGGGGACCAGATGACCCAGGCCGGGCTGGAGATCGGATCTAACACGCCCTATGGTGAGTGTGCATCTGTTTGCACCATTAGTCTTCCTTCCTTTAGCAGACTTTCAGCATTCAGTCTTGTTTAGTTGAAGCCTATCAGCATCCTACAACAGGACTTGGCTGCTTTCGGCCACCCAACCTGGCAACGCTTCTCCAAATCTACCGTCGGTCAACAGACCCCCTCAGGTGATCTCACTGACCAGATTTAGGTCTGGGCTAGGCTTTTCCAACACCTAAATGTACTTCTGCTGAAGTCCTGCTTCTGGTGGATCTGGACGTATGCTTAGACTCACTGTGATGCTGAAAAGTCTTCATCTTTCCAGCAGAAGTGGCTGAACAAAAACGTTGTTTGTAAAGGTTCATAATTTCATCCACCAAGTCCAGTTCCATCTGAAGAAACGTAACTCCAGAGCACGATGCTGCCGCCCCAGTGTCACATTGTGGTATGGTGTTATTTTTACAGTGTGGAGTCTTGTTTTCGTGCCAAACCTTTCTTTTGGAATTGTGGCCAAAAAGCCAAGTTTGGTTTCATCAGTCCGTAGCACATCCTCCAACGGGGTTTTGGGGGGATTTCAGATGTTTATTTTGGAAGAAAATCCAAGCTGTACCAACCAGACAATCCTTCGCCTCCCTCCATCAAGTGTTGCTGTTTTCCATATTTAGCTCTGTTGATCCATCCGTTCCCTTAGCGCTCAGCGGTAATGACTTTGTCCGATTCTTCATAAGTAAAGTTGATTCCATTACAAATAAAATCATTGGCATCCTCTCAAACACGATTACCTCATCCTCAGTAAGTGAGGCAGCGTTGGAGGAATCTTTAGAACCTGATCGGTGTTTGAACTGTTTAGACATAGTGGAGGCTTCTGAGTTATTTCAAATCTTCTACTTGTATGTTAGACCCAATCCCAACCAAGATATTTAAGGAAGTATTCCCTTTGATTAATGCCCCCATTTTAGACTTAATTAATATATGCTAAATAAATGGATACGTGCCACAGGCTTTTAAAGTAGCTGTTATTAAACCTTTACTTAAGCAACCGTCTCTCGATCAAGACGACTTAATAAATTACAGACCTATATCTAATGTTTTTTTCCTGTCTAAAATTCTTGAGAAAGTAGTTGCTAAGTAATGAGCTATTTGAAGAGTTTCAGTCAGGCTTCAGAGCTCATCATGGCACTGAAACAGCTCTGGTGAAGGTCACCAGAAGGTCTGCCATATTTATTTCTCTGAGCGATGTGGTCCAAGCTGAAGGACGACGGCGCTGCAAGTGAATAAGTTAAAATGGTCAGTTGTTCATTACACCGACCCCCAGAATTTACAAAAATGGCCAATCGAGGTAGAGTGGAACGCTTTGCGGCCTGGAGGGGGGCGGGTTGTAAAGTGTCTCCTTTAGATTTAAAGAGACGGCACCAAAACGAGTTGCTGTCAGACGCAGCTCAGAACAGGGGGGAAACAGGGGGAACATGGAGGTAAATTAATGACAGATTCAGACCAAAGGATTGCTGGTCCACCTTATATAGACCGCGACTGAATGATTTCATTGCGAAAAGGAGGAACTGAAAAGCACGACATGTCCCCTTTAATTGATGATCATTTTACTTTAAGATCAATCTGTGTTATAAATATGGACTAAACTGAAGATATTTTATCTTTTGTCAGGTTTATGTCGCTTAAAGCTGCCATTTTAACCAGGTTGTGTCGACTTCTTATACCCGCCATATATTTGCGTACAGGAACGGCTCTGATAAGGTGCGGCGAGGCCCAGAAGCAGCTGGGAGAAGCCGAGAGGAAGTTTGCAGAATGCACCAACATTCACTTTCTCACACCTCTGAAGAGTTTCACAGAGGGGGAATATAGAGCCATCCAGGTAAAACCCACCCTTCATCCCTGGTATCTCCATTTTGCCGTCAGCCGTGTGGAGCGTTTAGGGTCTGATCCAGCTGTCTTGACGACGGTTTAACAGAACGAGCGTAAGATGTTGGTGAACAAGCGTTTGGACTTGGATATAGCCAAAGCCAGGCTGAGGAAAGCCCACGAAGCAGACCGAGAGGCCAGGGTGAGTTGCAGCAATGGTTTACCTTAAAGAGTTGATGCTTTTCTTTTAATTATACTGAAAGGAAAAATACGACCCGGTTTCCTCTGTCTCTCCTGTCCTGTTGTCAGATGCTGAATGCAAACCCGCTGGACGACGACTACCTGTCTCACGTTTCCTACATGTTCAGCTTCCTGCGTGTTAAATGGCTGAAGGTTGGATGGTTGCAGAAGAACCGCGAACATTTAAGAGAGACAAATTTGGTTACAGTTTGGCATTTGAATGAGTGGTTTGTCTATTTTCTCCAAACAGGTATGGGCTCAGGAAATCTCTCAGGTACAAACAACTGTATCTTTAAAGTGCACTCAGATTGTTTTGACACATGTCGACGCATTTTAAGTTGCGTAACTGCTTAAAGGAAAACAAAGTCAGATCAATGAGAAACTTTACAGTGAAGTAAAAAAAAAAAAAAAAATCATCTATACTCCTTGAAGTATTTTTTTTTATAGTTTTTAATGTTACTGAGGTAAACGATGATGATTTTGGAGGAGCTCCAGAATTCCACAGCTCAGGTGGAACCCATTCACCAATAGGTTGTGCGTTTCACACACCTGGCCTTTTTTGTGGAAACGTGGCATCAGGAAGCCATGGGCAAATAATAAAAAAAATAAAAAAGTCATAAGAAGCCCAATCTACATTTTGCTGTAAGTCATGGAGGACAGCAGAAACCTGGAAGAAGGTGCTCAGGTTTGGATGAGACCGAAATGTAACTTTTCCATCTACATACAGAATGCTATGTATGGTGAAAAGCTAACTGCTTGTCCCCTGAACACACCATCTCAATGGTGAAACATGGTGGCGGCAGCATCAGGCTGTGTGGATGCGTTTTTTTTCAACAGACAACAGAAAAGCTGGTCAGAGTTGAGGGTAGGACGGTACCAACAGTGCGACTATTTTCCCCTTCCAGCATGACAGAGACCCAAAACATACAGCCAGAGCTATAATCGAAAGCATATCCATGTCCAGACTTAAATCTAATTTAGAAAATGTCGCACGGTTTGACATTCCAGTGAAATATAGATCTACAAAATATGATTCCGGGTGGGGGCTAAATGCATATGCAGGCCTCTCTTTTCAAACATTTGCTCTAGAAAAGTGATGAAAACTATTTAACGATCTCCCTCCGCTTCACTTTTATGCACCTCTTGGTCTCGGCATATCACATAAAGTAAGACATAAACTTCTAATAAAATAGATGAAAGTTTGTGGTTATTACTTGACAAATTCTTGAAAAGACTAAATTAATTCCAGTGGTGCCAATACTTTTGGAATAGTGGGGCTTTACACGTCTTTTAAAGGTCGAGCAATGATGCAGTCGTAGCTGCTGGTGGCTGATAAAGAGTCTAAATGAAAGTATGACGTACATAAGAAAAAATGTGAATTATTTTATTTCTAAAAGAACCCAGTAGGTTCACTATTACATGAGATGGTACAACCTGAAATTACTCAGTCTGCACTGATCAGATGGGTCATTTCTAGATACTGTCATGGAACTAAAGCGATTGCTTGTGAGGTGTAACGCGGCAACTAATGGGTGGTGATTGTGTGAGTAGGCCGAGATGGAGCTGAGGATCTGTCAGAGTCTTTTCGATCGGCAGTCAGAGGTCACCAGACGGGCTGTGGAAGGACTCGCCGCCACTCACGTATGCTAACGCCAGTTCCGACCCGCACAGCACACATACGATCGTGTTTCTGCTAGATTGAGCACGTCTATTGGAGTGACAAATGTCGGCATCTCTTTCCTCAGACCGACCACATGCGGAGCCTGGCTGACTTTGTAGATGGCCAGGCGTCTTTCTTCGCACAGTGCAACCAACATGCTAAGGACCTGCAAACGCAGCTCGCCAGGTCTGCATGATGTTACTTTACAACCACAGAAGAAGAAGTTTCATCGTGTAATAACGACTATAACTGTTGGAGACTTTTTTGTGTGTTCAGAAACATGAAACAAGACCTTTCCAGAACTAGATATGTAAAATATTGTGTAATCGATGTAATTCTGGCGTAATGTTTTCATGCCACTTAAACTTCTTAGTAAATTTCTTTAGACTTTATTTGTGGAAAGCCAAACAATTTTTGTCAGGTTCTATTAATCAAGTGATTATTGATTAATAGTATTATTCAAGGGGTTGGCTAGGTTTTCACTGGTTTACAGTCCAGTGCCTGACCGCTTCCAGAGGAATTAGTCTGTTTAGGTATTTTTGCTTAAATTAAAATCTAAAGAAATATTCCTCAAGAGAAATATACCAGAGATTGCAGCAAGTTTCGGGATACATGAGATTTTTTAACTGAATTAGTTTTGTTTTTCTCTGAGTCTTTATTAAGTAATGGTTACTGTAAAAGAAATTCCAAATAATATTGAATTTGCAGTAGGATTAGATTCCCAAACTTTACCACAAAGATCAATTTGTGAGACATTCATGCGTCATCAGGCCTCATACAGAAAACTATGTTGTCTCATGGTTTCTCTAATCCCCGTTTTTCTCCTTTTACTTTTAGGATTCCCGCCGTCTTTTGCTCTAATAACTGGCAGTCGGCGGTCAATAACGAGCCTAACGGGCCATCAACAAGCAGCCATGCGGCCGGTGGGTCTGTTGGGTTGGATCAGGTCACTCCGCTTCCAAAAGTAGCTCGCCATCTCCCAGACTTTGACCAGGAGTCGTGGACGGTTACGGCTCCTCCTAAAGCCGGAGCGGTTTTTCCTTCAGCTCTCAACCCCGATCACACGAACAACAACAATAACAACAACAACAACACCTTCTGCACTCCCGGCCAATCAGGCGCTCGGCAGTCGGCGGTTGAAAGCCCGGCATTTAAAGACCAAACGGTTGATCCTCTCTTTGCTTCCAACCAATCAGATGAGCTTCCATCACCCAGCAGGACGGAGCAGGCTGATTTTAGCTGGACTTGCGACGCAACTGCTTCGCTAACCAATGGTGCCGCTAGTTTAACAACAGCAGCCTCGCCTCCTTCTCCTCAAGCCGGCCCAAACCCAAATCAGACTCAAACGGCAGATCCAGGGGCTCCTGAAGCCACTGACATCACAGCATCCAGTGATGCGGTTCTTGGTTCCCTAACGACCAGTGAAACTCATGAGCAGCCAATCACCAATGGAGATGTCTAGTCAAGGCTGTGACACCATTCAACGTGTTTCACACGTGGTTCTGGCAATATCTGGAGCTGCTACTGATATCCTTCCCCGTAAACTGTATTTAGAAGCTAGTGTCCAGTAATATGTGTTGAATCTAGACAGATCAGTTATCCTTATGGGACTGTGCAGTAATCGTAAAAAGTGCAAAAAGCAATCCAAGCCAACCTGGCTGCGTGTGAAAATATAAAAGCTTCCCTACATACATAAGGCATTAACTGTGATTAACGATGTTTTTTTTTTTCTATTTCACTCAACACACCTGTGCCTGATTACCGGCAGACCTGTAGCATCAAGACGCCACTTAAATAGAGCCTGTCTGGCAACATGAAGTAGACCAGTAGATCTCAGGAAGAAACACATCATGCCCTGATATAAAGCAATTCAAAAGCTGATGAAAGATAAAGTCATGGACATCTAACAGTCTGGAAAGGATCCCAAAGACATTTCTAAGGCTTTGGGACTCAAGCGAAACAGAGCGAGAGCCTTTTATCCACGAACGGACGAAACATGGACCAGTTTTGATTCTTCCTTGAAGTGGCTCCAGGACCTGGACGACCTGCCGTACTCGATGGAACAGAAATCCCACTGGAGAATGTCCTGCCAGCGGTTGGTCACTTTAAGCACAATTTGGGTTATGCAGCAAGACAATGATCACGCCACCTCTGACAAGCTAGAGAAGGGTAAGAGAAGGTTTGTATCAGTGGCCTAGTCAAAGTCTATGCTTAGATTTAATGGAGATGCTGTGCCATGGCTATATAAGCAGACGCAAAGATCTTTTAATATGGCTTGATTAAAACAATTCAGAAAAACAAAAATGGCCCCTGAGGTCTTCCACAATGATACTAAAGCCTCATTGCCAGTTATGACAATCGTTTCATGGCAGCCATGGTGGCACAACTAGTTAGGATTTAAGAGGAAATCACTCTTTCCCATGGGGCCAGGTTGGTTAGGATAACTTCTTTCCCCAAATAAATGGTATCATCATTAAAAAAAAAGTTTTTTATTTACGTCGGCTATCTTTTCCTGACCCTTCAAAGCCTGATAAATGTAAATTTGAGGAAACTTCACATTTAAAAATATATGGATATATTTTTGGTTGATTTTAAAAAGTAAATAAATAAAATGTCAGGCTTTCAAATTTTCTTTGTATCGTAGTTGATATGTTAGACCAAAAAATCACATTTTCCTCATGTTTTCATGAGGAAATCATTTTTGTATCAGGTGTGTAATATATATTTATTTGGGTGTTGTAAACTGTAGTCTTCAAAAAATACTGACTTTGTTGATGAGGTAGAGGTCTTTACCTCATATTTGTATCAAAAATTATACATTTGGATTCCAGGGTTACTGTTAAATTCGTTGATCTAAAAAAAATAGTTTGACGAAAAAAGAAGAATAAAAAAAAAAAACAGAATAAATCAGCAAATGATTTTTTTTTTATGGACCAGTAAGAGGCTTTTCATTTCAGAGAGGAGTGGCTTGAAAGGCTCTTTTTGTGTCATAAAAGTGGGTTTCATCGATTATGTGATTTGACAAACAATAGAAAATTTTATGATTTATTCATATTTAACACTTTTGAGATATTGAGCCTCTCTTGCTCTAAGATATGTTTGCCCTTTGAACTTGATGTATTGCCAGAGAAAAATGCCTTTGTGTAGCAATATTTAATGGATATTATGTAAAAGTAGATGATTAGTGTAAAGTTGAAATTAAGTGATTTTAACTTTAACTTACCACCAAACGTATCAAGCGTTGTGCCAATTGTATATGTGTGTAAATGTAGTTGTGTGTAAGAGTTTTTCAACGCTGTGACACCTTTTAAAAGAGCTGCCTAAAGGTGTATGTCACTTTTCCCCCTCTTGACTATTGTGAGGTCATTTTCCATGTGAAATAGTCACTAGTGTTTATGTGGATTTTGTCTTTTGGAGCCCAAGAGGTGAAAATACTTTAGCCTGAACAGGACCTGTATGCTTCTTTAGTCACAGTCTGGCTTCTTTCTTCATTTACGTTGTCCAGCCGTTCCTTTTTACCCCTTCAACCATCCCAAAGCCCCCTTATGGCGAAACCAGTTTCCGTGCCCAGATGTTTTTGATTTTCTCTCGCTTTTCTGTGTTGTTAGGCCACATTTGGGACCCTAAATGGGAAAACACAAACACACTCATCTAGCAATCGGACATACTGATGCAACCTCCTACCCAAAAAGCCAGGCTTTTTCTCCCCCACAATGCATAAATACATTTGAGCCTAAATAGTTAAAAAAAAAAAAAATTCTAATTTCTGCTTGTTTCAAATTTATGATTTAATTGCTTTGAGGCTCTGATGTCAGCAGCAGCTCGGAGCTCGACTGGTACCCGCTAAAGACGAAGAAACACAACCTGCGGTGATGTCATGCCACACCAAATCAAGTGTGGAAGTGATCTGTCTTCACCACCGACGCCGTTTCTGGGAACCGCTTGTTAAAATCCAGTCGTACCGCTTTGGTTCGCATAGCACACTAATGAGGTCTGTTTTTGAGTACGACAAGCGCTGGCGTTAACATGCAGAAACACCTAAATACTATCCAAAAAAAAAATGCGGTGTTTGTTTTTCCCTGATTTCTGGCTCCTTTTGCCGTCCGCACAGATTGACTCGATCAGACGCAGAATGTGTGGCAGCGGCCCTTCGTGAGCCTCTTGGCGCAGTAACACCATCGCTGCTTACATCACGCCGCTGAATAAGCTTTTAGGGGCCCAAAATGTCCAGCCCCCGCTTGAAGTCAATCAGAGCAATGCCACTTTTTCTCCAGTGACTCATTAAACCAGAATAGACGCTCCTCAATCTGTCCACTGCTGGGTGTATTTCCGCTGCCCTGACACAACAGGTCCCTATCGCACTTTTTTTTTTTTTTTTCATGCTTCCGTAATGTAACCCTTTCCATCAGCAAATGTCAGAGTCAGACTTTGGTGTGGTCTCACAACGTGTTGGAAAAAAGGAGACTAAGAGGATAACGTGGTTTCCTCATCTTGTGAATGAGCAGGTCTTTAGATCAGACAAAGGAAATTATTTAAACGTTTATATTCCAGCTTTCTTCTTCCATTTTTTGCTAAACAAGACCCATAGTTCTGCAGGCTGACACGATTCAATTTAGTGAACTAACTCAATTCCTGCATGCCCGTATGTGGCGTATTTGAAATTTCTTTCTGTAATTTTGTCATGTTACAACCAGAACATGAGTATTTTATTGGGATGTCATGCGACACGCAGACTCAAAGTAACACACATTGTGAAATGGAAGGAAAATGATGTGCAATTTGTCACATTTTTGGCAAAAACGAACCCGAAAACTTTTTTTTTTTTTTTTTTTTTTGCAGCCTCTTACAAGTTTTGTTCCAGGACTTCTCCTGAATTTAGTTTTAGCAATCTTTCCATCACCGCTGTCCTGCAGCCCTGTTCATACTGACTATAAGTATCCCCACAGCATGATTCTGCCACCTCCGTGTTTCATAGTGCTGTGTTCAGAGCTTTGTGTTGAGTAAATTTCACTTGAAGGTCAATGAGTTACCTTTTCATTCAATATGTCAACAGCACGTTCTTCCACATGTTAGTTTCTGTCCCCTAAATAAGTTTCAACAACCTTTAAATCAAACTTTGAATGGTTTTCTTCTTGATAGTTTACCATAAATGCCTGGTTTGTACAGTTTTTTTTTTTTTTTTTTTACTAATTGTGCTGGGTTTTTGAAAAAAAATAAATACACACCACCCTTTTCAGGTTTTGATTTGTTGAAGTCTTTTGGCAAACATGTATCCAATGTGTTTCACAATTATGCACTGCAAAGTGTTGGTTGATCACAATAAAATCCCCAAAATGGATTAACATTAATGGGATATGAATGCTTTTGCCAGTTACTCTAGGTCTAGGTTGGTAAAAAGGGGAAAGGGCGCTATATTAATTTACAGACCATGAAAATTTCATGACGGTCTCGACTAAAAGCCAAACTCTATATTTCTGGAGCTGAATAAAATGTAACTAATCATCTGGAAGTAGTGGACCATCTTTATTTTGAAGCAATTTGTTCAAAACCACTCAAAAGTGGGTAGACAGAGTTAACTAATGTCCTTCTCATTGCAAGGGAAATGCGCATGTTTGAAGGCCATTCTTTCATTATTGGATTGATCGGTCAGTTGCTTTTATTGCATTTGTGCCATTTTATCTAGAGGCACTCCTAAACTAGAACATTGAGATTCTAGATGTTCTTCCTTAAAAAAAAGTATTTTTTTTCTGCACATATCAGTTTTAGTAATGGTTTCAGTTGTCTGGAGATACGTTTTTAATTCATTGATCTTTAGCCATTTTATATATTTTCTGACTTGTTATGACTTAGCATGTTGTTTTCATATTAAAAATAACACAAATAGAATAAAAAAATCTTTGATACAGACTAATCGATTTAGTCTTGTCTGTGTTCACAAATACATTCCTTGCTGGTACTTTAAAAAAAAAAATCTAACTACATTTGAAGTGTGTCAACCTGACTTGTTTCCTCATGACTACATCACTCTATCTGTATTTCTTTATGCCCTTAAATATTGTACTTGGTAGAAAGACATTTGAATTTAAAGACAACACTTAAAAAAAAAAGTATTTTAAATTTAAAGCATTCACCCAGCTATTTCAATATTTCTACACCGATATCTACCGATATCTTTAAGGGCTAAAATATTCCACACCTTTATCTATATATCATGACGAAGATAAGCCTGCCTTCAATTCAGTTAATCTAGATAGCGAGAATTTAAAACAAATATTGTCTCAAGACTTCCCAAAAAACTTTGACTAGCGAGCTATTGACTCGCAGAAATCTCTCCTGCACAAGACGGCGATTGCAAATGCTGAATATGTTTCCAAATATTTGAAAATGTGAAATAGAAACTGATTTAAAGAGGCTCTCAGGAAGCCCACAGCTACACTAAGAGCTGCTGAGGTTTCCAACAATGACCGATTGGGTTCGTCGTGTGCCGACATTCTCCTGTGTTCGCCAAATAACTAGATTAAGTAGTATGGTTGAAAGACAGAAGGCAAAAACTGTCTAGTTAAAAGCACCCGTGGGTTACAAAACGTATCTTTTAAAAATAAAGCTACATTTCTTGTGACATTTTTTACTTTTATCTGCTGAAAAATATTCTAAACATGCAAGACTTTCATGCAACAATGTAGTCAAATTGTTGTAGAAGAAGAAACTAAATCATTGTGGATTCAAAACAAAAAAAGGGTTTCACATGGTCACCTTTGTTAAAAGACAGGTATTTCATTTCCTTTTTTTTCAATCAATTATTTTTAGTTTTAAGCTAAAGAAGCTTTTGGTCCGTTCTTAGCCACAAGAAAGGGCACGGGTCGGGGCTCAAAGAAGTGAATCTGGCTAAAGAGAAAATCATTATAACACTCCCACTACTTATTCAAGTGAACGCAAAAGGCTAAATGAATGCGAACGTCTGTATATTTTTCAGTTGGGCTCCCATTGAGCCATGCCTTTCTCTGCTTTGTTTTAATTGTGACAGCTATATCTTAATCATTAAGTCAAGAACTGAGTCATTTGAACAAAATTAGACCTTACTTGCTCCACCTTTCATCTGTAGGCCGTGTTTTAACAGTATCTTTAGTGTTTCCATCCCTCCCCGTCCTACACACTGAGGACAAACAGGGAAACACCCAGAAAATACCGCACAGTAACTGGCCTGTGCTGGCTCCGTTTGTCGTGTTAGCATGCGGTTTGTTCGCCAGTGAGGTCCTGCTGATGCTTTACATCTGTTGCTCGCAGCCAATGTGAGTTCTCCCTGACAACTCCCATTGTCCTACTTTGCCTTTGTATATTTATTTATTTCTTTGTCAGAAGAAGGCAGAGAGCCACATCTGTTTTTCTTCGAATTCCCCCACCGGTCTGACGAGCAAAGACCAAGGAATACTACAGTAAACGTTCCGTGTTGTTCCGTTGTTGTTGTTTTTTTTGCTCTCTTTGTGTGTGTGTGTGTGTGTGTGTTTTTTTTTTTTTTCTTCTTACTAACGCCTTCGTTTGTGTCTTTGCATCTGGCAGCGTGTCCAGCTGAAGGGTAGGTGCGGCACGCAGGTGCAGGGCGATGAGCAGCGTCTGGTGGTTGAGGACAAATGCGACTCTTGGGGTTTAGAATAATGCGTTGGCCTTGTAGCAAATTGACTTGGTGAAAATGGCTCATGTGAACACTTGTACACAAGTGGCGTAAAGTAGTGTATGTTATTGTGAGCTGGAGGATAGTCCAGAAATGGGGTTTTATTTCATAAAAAACATTTAGCTAATAAAAATCAGTTAGACTGGCCGAAGAATATCCCTGAATTCCCTGAAAAATTTGATGGCTCCAATGGTAATAATTCCCCATTGAGATCTGAACTTTGACTAGGCCATTCTAACACATGAATCTGATTCGACCATTTCATTGTAGGTCCGAGTGTATGTTTTAGGTTTCTGTCAGGCCGGAAGGTGAATCTCAAGGCTTCTGCGACCTCTAACTGATGCTCCTCCTGGGTTCCCCCGTATTTACTTAATCCAACTTCCCAGTAATTTTGATCAGTTTCCCTGTTCCTGCTTAAAAAAGACGTTTCTGGGATGCCTCTCTCCACATGTTTCACTGTCTGGTATGGCACATTCAGGGGGGGGGGGGTGTCCTAAATGCATTATCCAGTCTCTTCTCGTCTGACCATGTTCGCTACATCGCCGACATGGCCCCTATCAAACTTCAAACAGGATTTCTTTCAAAGAATGCTTTCCCTTGCCCCTCTTCTGTAAAACCCGGTTTGTGGTGTGCACAATTTATAGCTAGCAACGCATTCTCCTACCTGAGCTGCGTGTCTCTGCAGCTCTTCCAGAGTTACCATGAGCATCTCGGCTGCTTCTCTGACCAATGCTCAGTTTAGGAGGACAACCGTAACTTGCTGTGCCATTTCCACATCGTGGGTTTAAACTGCGCTCTGTGTGACCCTCCAAGTTGGAGATATTGTTTTATAACCTAACTTAACCCTGCTTCTCCACATCTTGCTGTGTCCCTTGAGCTCCACGATCCTGTTTGTTCACCAACAAACCTCTGCGGCCTTGGCAGACCATCTGAGATTAATTGCATGCATCTGAATACTGATTTCTAATTAGGTGGCTTCTGAAGGCCACTGCTTGTACCGGATTACATTTACTGTAAATATAAACGAAGCAATGTGCGTAGAAGTTGTAGAAAGGGGGATCACGTCTATGCATGTTTATCACATTGTGTAATGGAAAGGTCTGCTGTTTTCCCCCAACCTTTCTGGCCCCTCTCCTCTTTGTGAATCCCGCTTCGTCCACCGCTTCCTGCAGGTTGTCTCTTTTCCTCAGATAAATCTGCCAGCGTCGCCCCAGGTTGTCCCTCTGCAACAGTTATACTCCGGCAGCCAGACTTAGACGATCAGACACGCTTGCTGACGTGTGCAGCATGAAGAACGGTCCGCAGGTCCGCCGAGACAAAAGGTCAGCATGTTTCCCTTTTCGAAATGACGTGTCCTGTTTGTGCACCTGAACAGCCCAGCACCTGCTGAACCACAGCCGTCTGACGACAGCACCAAGGTCAGCTGCCACCCCACCACCACCTTCACTAGGAAATGCCATGAATTCACCAATTTGTCCTTCTGGTTAATTAATGCGGTAACCAGGCAACTGCACTACACATAACGGAAGCCAGAAATAAAGTTTTAACATGTAGCTTAGCAACAATATTTAATATAAAGTAGCGAAAGCAAATAGTTTTTGAAGGCTTAAAATAAAACTGAAGTGCTGTCGTTTTCCTACCTTTGGCAGCTTTTAGTTTATGTTAAGAAATGGTGAGAGACAGAAAAGGCTGAATAGGAATTCAAATTTCCTGCTACAACAGCTTTTTATTTTTCTTGCATGAAAAAAAATATATAAAATAGGTCAATCAAATTACGGAAGAGGATTAGGGCCACTCAAAAAAAAAAAAAAAAGGTCTACTCAATTCGGACTTTTTTCTCAGAATTCTGAGAAAAAAGTCAGAATTCTGAGAAAAAAGTCCAAATTGAGTAGACCTTTTTTTTGAGTGGCCCTAATCCTCTTCCGTAAAATCCTCATGTGAAAAGCGTGTTTTTTTTTTTGTTAAAAAGTGTATGTGTCCACCCATCCCATCTCTTCTACTTATCTGAGAAAAGACCAAGACGGTAACCAAGATGTCCCTCCTTCCAACAACAAGCGTCCCGAGCAGTTCCTGGGCCGAAATGGGCTTGATAGTTCCTCCGGCGGCTTCTGCGTTCGCCCCGGGGTTTGCTATCAGCGTGGTGTGTCTGGAAAACCTTCACTGGAAATTCCTGCTTATGCATCCTTTCTAGACGCCTCAGTCGAGTTTTCTGGATGATGGAGTTCAGACGATTGCATAAAGGATCCCGTTGTTTGAGTCATGATCCATTTCTCTTACCCAAGAGACCCGAGCTCCTCTGCTCACTCGAAAACGTCACAGCTGGAAGATGCCAGCAGAATATGAGTCATGCTATTTTAATCTAATCTTAAAATGTGCTGAAATTTTTTTATATATATAAGATCTAGTCAAGCACCAAGCAAGGAAGCTCACTTTGAGAATAAATAGTGGATGGATTGAGAGAAAACTTTGCCAGATGATTACTTTAAATAGCACATGATAAACATTTGCTTTACAAGTCTCCTAAACTTAATTCCACCCTTATATTTTTTTTTACCAATTTGCTGAGCAGAAACTTGATCACTAGTAAAGGAGTTGTAGACTACATAGTTGTTGTTTTTTTGTTTGTTTGTTTTTTATTAAAGCAGAGAGAACAATCCACTTTGCTTAATGTTAAAAAGATGCCAATTCAGGTAAGATAATCACAGAAAAAGAGAAAATGGAGCTTTTTTTTCTTTTGCGGGAAAGTGGGAAATTCATTAAGAATAAAACCAACACTTCAGAAATAGACAGGAAATGAATAACAGTAACAATGCCCTGCTGATTCCAAGTTTAACAGTTAGATTGACTTCAGAACTATTTATTTGTTTAAGGATTTAAGTTTTCAGTTTTGTCAGAAATCTTTTTCTTTAAAAAAAGAACTCCCAGTCTAAATTGAAACTTTTAAGGAATGGATGTCACAGACGGCTGTGGTGTCAACAGCTGAAACCTACAGTCACACAGTTTCACGTAAAATTAGACCAAAACTTACCACTAGCCTGACTGATTTGGATTTAAAGCTATTTTCATTCAACCAGGTAGTTTGTTTCTCATTACAAATGAGATATACATCTCCAAAACACCAATAATAATAATAAAGCAAAGGAAAAAAAGAGTAGCATATTTCTTTGAAGAGGAATCTGGTTTTATTTACATTTATCTTCTGAAAAGTGGGATAAAAATGAGTTGCACTCTTCCCAATAACCAGTGAAAATCTCGTTACTGACGATGCAGAAGTAGGAGCCTTCTTCTATTTTTTTCATGATCTATCCTTGGAGATGAGCTCCAGGTCTTTCAGGTTGGAGGACCTCCTCGCCATCACCCCCATCTTTAGCTCCTTCCGCAGATTCTCTATCAGATTCAGGTTGGCTAGTTCGGCTGGTTGGAAGAAACAAGTTGGTGAAGTAAACAGAAATCTTCCAGGGGTAGGAATCATTTTCTTTGAGATCCTCATCCTTTAAGATGAAAAGGCTGAAAATGTTTCCCATTTTCTCTCCCTCTCAGTTTATCCCAGGTTAGCTATTTGCCCCTTTATCCCCTCCCTCTGCCCATATTCGCCATAAATCCCCGCATTTCCTTCCCAGCTTGACTTTTGACATTACCTCCATGGAAGCATTACTCACCCACCCTCCACGCACACCCTCCTCTGGCTTCTCCCTCCTTCTTCCCTCTTGCTGAGTTTATAAGTCAGAAAGTGCAACAGTTGGCTCACTGAACAGAGCTTTACACAAAAGGGACTGGGTTGAAGAAGGAGAGCAGCTGGAGGGAATCTGCTCCACTCATTGTTTTCAAATTTGTAGGGGGGAAAAAAAGTTTAATATAGACTATATCTAAGAAGAGAAATTAGAGCCTTACAATGCATGTGTTGAGGATCTGGGGCGCGCTGTGCGTGCTGGGCGCCGCCGGTTCATCCTTGTGTGTGAGTGAGGTTGAGTACGACGACGGCGTTGCAGACGGCTATGGCAACGAGATCTCTGAGGACCAGCAGCAGGGTGAGTTCTGCTTCTTTGTCAGTTTTCCTTCTGAGGAAAGAGGCAACCTGGTTGTCTCCTTGTCAACCGTCAAACATTTTCTCGCAGACTTTGACCGGATTGAAACACCAAACACGCTTTTGTTGGTTTGGTTTTGCCGGGGCATTCAGAAGTCCATCCATCCATTTTCTTGACCCGCTTAATCCACATGAAAACAGAAACGCAAGCGGTGAGAGGAGGGAGTCGTTGAGGTGTTAGACCCGGGAACGGGAGAAAGGTTGCGTCTGAAGATAGGACGGAGAAGATTGAGGCCATCACAAGAATCTGCTGCATCGCCAGCGTTTCCCTGGGCAGAATTCACGATCCTCCCAGGTGGTTTGTTGCAGGAAGAGTCCCGGGGGAATTATTCAAACTATGATGGTCACAACAAAAAGCCCAAATGAAACAAGCTGTCAGACTAGACAATGTTAGGTCTGAAGTGTGTTTTTAGACAGTGTCTGAACCTTTTCTCATTCTTTTTTCTGGTTACCATGACAAACCTCATCGTATTTTACTTGGATTTTAGGTGATATACCAAAGTTGTTTTAAAAGTATAGCAGTTGTGAAATGAAAGGACAATTGTTTTCTTTTTTTGGGTGACTAAAATAGTGTACAGTTAGTCCTCCCCCTGATGAATACCTTGTCGAACCACCTGTTGCAGCAATTTTATTAAAAAAAAGCGTATGCTCCCTCAGTCAGGACGGAGAGCGTCTTACAACGACGATTCTCCCATGTTTCCACAGACCCTCTGTTGAATTGACGTCTGGACTTTGAGTAGACCATTCCACCACATGAACAGACTTTGCTCTAAAACTCTCCATCATACCTCTGGCTGTATGTTTCGGGTCGTTGTTCTGCTGGAAGCTGGAACGTCCACCCCAGCCTGCAGTCTCTAGCAGGTTGTGTTTCAGAATAACCCTGCATTTAGCTCCATCTATCTTCCCATTACCTCTGTTCCACGTACCGACAGAAGAAAAGCCTCGCCGCGGCATGATATCGCCGCCTCTACGTCTCACCGTTGGAGTAGTGAGTTCAGGGTGACGTGTAAAAATTGGTTTGACCAACGTTTTAAGTGTGGTCTCACGGACCTAAACGGGTTGTGGCAAACTGCAAATATCTTGTGGCTACCTATCAGTAATGGCTTTCTTCTTGCCGCTCTTCTCTAAAGGATTTGTGGAGTGCAGCACTAATCTTTGCCCTCTCAGTTTAGCCTGACAGCATGTGTTTGTAGGTTAGTGGTATACCGACACCACTAAAATGGTGATATCGGTATTGGCGAGTACCAACAAATAGGCACCGATACCATTTTGATGTTTGTATGTCACTTGAACGCAGCCTTCTCTCTCCCGACTACTATTATACATGTTATATAAGTTCATGAAAGTTGCACTATTTTGGCATTTTTCGAGCCAAAACTCAGGGTTTAAAAGAGATTATTCAATTATTAATGCGATTTTACTGTCTTACTGTTGCACTACTATTAAACATGTTATAATTTCACAAATGTTGCACTATTTTGGCATTTGAGAGCCAAAACTTAGGTTTTAAAAGAGATTACTCAATTACCGCCTCAATTACTCAATTACTATTATACATGTTATAATTTCACGAATGTTGCACTATTTTGGACTTTGAGAGCCAAAGTTTATTCAACTATTGTCACCCATTCCAGGTAGGCAATAAAAAGTTCTACTACCCTAAGTAGTATGCAGTTCTTCATATATAGACATACTCATCAATTTCAGACAGATGGTATTGGCCAATACCGCACAGCCAGGTATCGGGTATCGGTATTGGGGTATAAAAATGGCATCGGCACAACACTAGTTGTGATGCGCCTTCCTTTTAGATGTAACTTAATTCCCCACTCCTCATCTATTAATGTATCTTCATGCATTGTATCTAAATTTTGCTGTATATTATCAACACGTGGACGTTTCAGCTGTCCACAGATCCCTATAATTAAAGCCTCCTGTGTTTTGTTCCTCCGCAGAAGAGTCTCCGGACGCATCGTACCAAGCAGGTTTCTCCCGCTGGGACAAGCTCTTTATCGCCCTGGAGGACTCCCATATGAGGCAGAGCATGCTGCTGGAGACGGTGGAGCAGTGCTGCGGAGGAATGGTCTCTCTGAGGAGCCAGCTGGATAAGCTCCTCAGGGGGGCGTCGCAGCAGGGTGTGCCCGGCCTGGCGTCAGCATGTCGGGCACAGGCGGAACAGGAGGCTCTCGGGCTGCACCACCGCCTGGCACAGCTCCGCCAGGATGGAGCGGACATGGAGAGGAGGATGAACGCCACCCTGCAGACGATCCTGCACAGCAGACGCGAGGACGACGCTCGACTGAATCGCCTCGAGGAGGCGGTGTCAGAAAACGGCAGAAGCAGACACGGGCCAACCCAGAGACCCGGAGGCTTGGCCAGAACTTTTGGCCGGGGGACGAAGGCATTCCCATCCGAGCAGGAGGAACCCGAAGTGTCCTCGCAGGTGGACCTGGACATGATAAAAGGCTCTCTGGTCGCCATAGCAGGAGACGTGCAGAGGGTTTACCTTCAGCTGAGCATGGTGATCGAGCAGGCGGGAACACTGAGGAAGGGCAGAGGAGACACATGAACTGCCTGCAAACTGATATGCACAGGAAAAACAAAACTGGGATTTTGCACACTCTTTTTTTTCATATATATAAGTTTAATGGGTTGTTTTATTATATATGAGCTTGTATTTTTCTGTCGAGAACAACCCTAATGCACCATTAAGAACCATGTGGGTTTGCTATAATGAATAAAAATGTATTAACCGACTGCATCGCCCTGACGGAAAATGTCTCCTCCCTCGTCTCGATACATTCCCCCCAGTTTAATTTTCAGCACAAACTTACTCGCGTCTCCATTGCCCTGGTGCTTTATCCTGCTCCGCCGCCACTTGCAGCATTTGTGTAGCTGTGATGACTGCTAATACACTAAACCACAAGGAGGAGAGCCAGAGGTTTGGTCTGGGTGCAATTTAAGGCGGGTTTCTGCCGCTCATTAGCTGCTTTCATGCAAAGCGGCCGTCGCTTACAGCGCGCAGTGTTTATGATTTGTGTGACCGTGCCAGAAGTAGGTTACACAGACGCCCATCCCTCCTTCAGAATAATGCACAAACACACACACACACACACACAAACACACGCCTGCAGGCTTGTTTATTGAAACTTAAATCGGGTTGGCGTCGATGCAAGAGGCACTTCTACAAATATTTGGCAAAACCTTTGTCTCCTGTCACCACATCCATATATATATATATAAATATATATATATATATATATATATATATATATATATATATATATATATATATAATGTGTTTGTATTTAGGTTTTTGCTTTTTTATTTCAGAAGGGGAAAAAATGTAATAAATATGATAATTTAAAAAAATGGCATACTTTCATATCTCTTATAGGCTAGAGTGGAAAAGTTAGAACAATTCCAAGGGCCCCAGACTGACAGGGGCCCCAAAAAAGAAATTTTATATATATATATATATATATATATATATATATATATATATATATATATATAGCAGGGTTTCCACCAAAACTAATGGTGGAAACCCTGCTTATAGATGGAGCTACGCACAGGAGGGATGGTTGAGGGATTTTGGAAGTGAAGTTCTCTTATCCGGGGTTGTTCACTGTACTGGTATATTCAGTATAAATCCAGACTAGTTGTCAAAGAGGGGCCACAATCTGAGTTCTGTTTCTTTTACTCCTTGTCAATTTCGTCTGCCGGTTCTTGTCACGTTTTTATGTTCTCGCTCGTTTTCCATGAGCCACCACACGGTTTTTGATTCCTTTGCTGTTACTTTTTCTTACAGGTTTATGTAAGTATTAATAAATCCTTCCCTTTCCTCATGATGCTTCCTGTCTCCTGTCCGCGTGGGTCCACCACCAACACACAGCGTCACAAAAGGGATATTATATGACGTCCATCTTCATTTGATGTGACTCTAGATTAGTTCGTCCTGGAGGTAGAAGCTAATGTCTAGTCTGAAAGGGGAAAAGACCAAACTGTATTTCAACCATCTTAAAAAAAAATCCTAAAAATGTCAAAGAGGTTTATGTTAAAGGGGTTTCATAAACCATTAAACATGTCACAATTGCATTGGTTGGGTAGCTACAGGTAAACCCATGATGGTTTTCACAGGAGATGAAGGTGGGGCTCCATCAGTGATCTTCATGTGTGAAACACATACTAAGAAACATGTAAAGCTTTTTTTCCATCATAGTGACTTTTGTGAGTTTTTTTTTTTTTTTTTTTTTTTTTGAAGAAGAAGAAAAGGTAAATTTTTATATATTTTTTTATTTATTTGATTCAACACTTTTGTGAAATTCTGTTTGTTTTAAAAATGCTTTATATATAAACTTAGAGTTTGGGTTGAAAAGTGAAAATTATTACAGGTTTTTGAGTTGACGTCATTTAAGAGATTTTTTTGTGCGCCTTACATTTCTGTTGTTGCTTAAGAGTGCTTTTCGTGTTGCATTCCCAGCATTTATTCTTCACCAGGAAGATTATTAAAGACGTACTGCCTCCTAACTGTATTTTCTGCAGTAATATTAATCGGCTGGTCTATTAATTGTTCAATTCAAACATGACTACTCCTTGAAAGCTGATCCACCTAATCTGGATTTATTTATACTAAATGAAGATGATTTGTTCTCTGATGGTAAAATTTTAAAACTCCTTCGACATTTTTGTCCAGTTGGAGACTGGTAGAGGACATCAAAGATGGGCAGGAGGCAGACAGAATAATGAGGAAAGTGAAGATTTAATCACATTTTAGTCCAAACAAGGAACAAATCTAAACCCGGAACCAGAACGTGGAACGTGGCAAGCAGAAGCAGCAGCACAGCAACCAACAAAATAATCCAGGAAGGAAGGAATGAAAGAAACAAAAAGGGTATGTACGAATAGAACCAGTTGGTGGAACAATGAACAGGTGAGTCTGATTAAGGGAATGAGATCCAGCTCTAGTTTAGCATGACCCGGAGGCACTGTTAGAGAATGGCTAGAAATGTTTGTATTCCTTGCCACCAGAAGAAAGTCACAGAGAGGAGTGAAATCAGAATATGCTTGAACTCAAAAATCAACTAAAATGCAAAATAAACCCAGAATGGCACAGAACACAAAACCAAAGTTAAAAATAAGACCAAAGTCACGGCTTATGGTGACACCATCACCAAACCCTCGCCTCCAAAATCTCCAACTATACCTTTTAAGATTACGCCTCTTTATAGCGGGTTGTTTACAGGGCTGACACCACGGAAACATTTTCACCGACGACAGAATTACAACCAGGGTGTATTTGTTATTTCTCCTTTCTGGACAGGGATTAAACATTTCATTAAATCTGTAGGCAATAACAGTTATTTTCTTTCTTCTGGCCTGGTTTCTATTAAACATCACCTCTAACAAGACTCAGAGGCGTGAGTAGTGGAGTACTGTGTCACTACCGGGGCCTTACAATACACCTGTTTCACAATTTCCCTGGAGATTTGCAGCGATGATTACATGTGTAGACACAATGGGTCTCTTCAGTGTGCCGGTACTTGACTTCCATTAAAGGTCTCCATCTGTGCCGTGATTGTGGTGGGGGACGGCTCCTTTGTTGTGTGTTTGTTTATTCATTTATTCAGCCAGCAACAGGAAGATGGAGAGAAGAGAGTAGGATGCTAATGATGGGGGACGTGGAAAAAAAAAGGAGAATCCCTTAAAGTGATGCTTTCAGAGCTAGGTAACAAGAGACAATGACCGCTCTTCATGCATAAAACAACTTTTTATGAGCCTGCTGGCCAGACAGAGCACAATAATCAGCCGGCGTTTCGGCCTGCTTTTTGTTCTGCTGCCTCTCTTTCATCTGGCTTTCGCCATCTGCAACAACTGCTCATCCTTCCCCGCTTCTCGTCTACAAGCCAACCACAACTTCTGTTCTCGTTCTACCTAAATGTGCCTCTTGTCGCGGATCGTCCCGGTGATATCGGTTGATTCCTGACTCATCAAAAAAAAGGATGGCCAAATCAAAGGCAACAATACATGGCATGATGGTCCAGGCCACAGTGGACATGTTTCTTTTTGTCCCCTTTGTGCATAAGAGAGTAAAATGGTGGAGGCTGATTAAAGAACAACAATGCTCTCAGAGAAATTTTATTTTCACATCATGTAGTCACTTGACACACAACACAATTTTGGCACTTTCCTCTAAGCAAAAAAAAAAAAAACAACCAACAATACAAAATAGATCAAGCTTTGATGGACACCTAGCAGTCTCTTATGTACACTGGGACCACCCGCTTGAAGGAGAAAGTGCGGGGCGAAACGGGGAGAGAATGTGTCTATTTGATGGGCGAGTCCAGAATCTCCTCGTACTCTTCCCGCTGGCGCCGGCCCACACCCCGAGAGGGGAGCAGCTTCATCGCCACCAGCCAGCCGACGCTCAGCGCGATCATCACGTTCCCCACGACCTCTGGGGCGGTGGGTGCCAGAGGAAGCACAGCCAAGTGCAGGAGCATGGCCACGGGTACCTCCAAGCTCTGCGAGGCGGAGACCAGAGCGGGGTGGAGGCGGGTCAGGGCGTGCGTCATACCCAGGAACGCCGCTATCGAGCAGGCAACCAGGCCCAGGACAATGCCCCATGCGGCCAAGCTCATAGGCCAAGACCAGCCCTCCTGGAGCAGGATCAAAGTAGCCGGGGTGAGCAGGCAACCGGTCCAACTCACCGTGAACAAGGCGGTGCCAACTCCCACCCTGTCTTTCAGTGAGCGATAACCGACCAGCGCCAGGGCCATCCACAACCCCGCAAGTGCCGACAAGGACCACCCAAAGGCGCCCCTCCAGAACGTGACGGGGTCGACTTGTGCGTCTTCGTAGCTCTCGTCGGCCGTGGGCAGCAACACGAGGCCCAGGCCACACAGCCCCGCGGCCAAGGTTATCCCGTCGGCCAGTCCCAGCTTCTCCTCCAGAAGCAGGAAGGCGAGGGTCGCCGACAGGGCGGTAGTCGCCAGGCGCCACGTCGTTGAGCCGTTTTCCGACGAGACAAAAGTCAAGGACGAGTAGGCGCAGCAGAGGGAGAGAGAGTAGGCGACGCCGTAGCCGAGCAGACGCAGCCGATATCCTTCTGGCCCAAACGGGTTCTCCGCCCTGTGCAGCGGCGCGGCCACCGACAGAAGCTGAACGACGGACCTCACCAAGAGAAGGAACAGGGGTCCGAGGCTGAAGCGCTCCGTCGCCAGGCGGGTCAGGACGATCAGGCAGCCGTGTGCGAGCGCCGCGCCGAGCAGCCCCACCCAGGTGAGCCGAGACGCAGACACGGACGCCTCGCCAAAGCTGGCCAGCTGTTCTCCGACTCCTTTCCCAGATCCCTTCACCGCTTTGGCGCCCAGCTCACTCCCCTCTCCTCCCCCGGTGGCTTGAAGCTTGTGGGACGTGTCCTTGTCCTTGGAGCCAAACATCATCAGGGGCCACCTCTTGCTCTCCGTGAGCCGCTTCCTGTCGGATGTCTCCTCCAGGAACGAGCCGAAGTCCTCAAATGACGGAGCGTCGTCATAGCCCTCGTCGCCTGGCTGGGGGAAATGGGTGTGTATTCCAGGTTGGGGGCTGTAGGGGGTCTGCGTGGCGTACTTGGCTGTGACTGTGTGAGGGTGGATCTTCACTCTCTTCTTAGAGCCACTCAGAAGGTGAGCCGACTCCATTGTTTTAATAAGACCTCAGAGTACACCTGCGGGAGAAGCAGAAACCTTTTAGTACCCACACACTATCTTCTTTCTTTAAACCTAGACCCCGGAAAACCCTCCCACTCCTTCGCCGCGCGGCTTCGCCATGGGATTCAGCTTGATATCTCATATATCTTTAATATCCGAGATAATAATAGCAGTGACTCATATCTCCCCGATGTTTCCCTGCAGTTTGCCACCGAATGCAAGCACACTTTACACAAATCCCTTGGTTTGTTCACTTTTCCCCGTGCAATTGGACACATTACAACCACGATAACTGGATTATGCAGAACAGTAATTGTCTTATCGAGCCCATCTCTCTTCTTGGGTAACACGACCATCACATATCTGCTGGTAATGGGAGTTATATAAGCCAGTGTTTCAAGGCACATTTGTCTTCTGTCTTTGGCTCTCACTGGAACGACTTTCCTTTACTCTGTCTGTTTCACCACTGACTTCTCACACCTTGATCAATTAGATTATTAAAAAGTAAAAACAAATATGCTAAAAAAAACACCTCTACAGAAACAGTGTCCCCCTTCTGATGACGAGCGAACCCTATTTATATATTTTTTTCAGTCTAGTTTCGGTTTCTTTTCCTGAACGCCTTGCAGATGTCCAACCCTGCGTGCAGAACACAGTGGCCCTGCAGACGTTGTGTGGCACATCTTCACTGCCGCATTTGGGGCAGAAAAACACTCAGGAACCCCCTCAGGTTTGTCTTGGAGTGAGCTTCCTGTGATAACACAACATTTCATCCTGTGGAGCAGCTGAATACATAAAGAGTTTTAAAGAGTTCTAGAGTTTTGTGTATTTGCTACACATGAAACACATCTTTTAATGGCTCTATAGCTATTTTTTTAATGCAAAGAAATGCAAGTACAGAAGTGAACTATGGTGAAATGTGAAGTATATCTACAACTTGTACATTCGTCTATTGTGCTACATTCATCTGAGATTGGGTGACAGGAGGGTACCTCATCCATCATCCATAGCAACTCATTCTGGGGAATCACAAGGTGTTCCAGGCTATAAGGAGCATTTAATACCTCCAGAGGTCTCTTCGTCTGGCCTGCGATTTCCTCGCTGTCGAATACGCCGGGAAAATCTCTAAAGAGAGGTAGACGGAAAGCGTGCTGACCACATGCCCAAACCCAGCAGCAGAGGAACAGCAAATCTTCTCCAAGCTCCCTCCAGATGACGAAGCTACTCGTCCTGTCTCTGAAGCTAAGTCACACCACCCTACGAAGGAAGTTAATTTCAGCTGCTTGTATCCTGGATCTCATTATTGTTTTTCATATATAAACAAATGCAGCTGTAGTTATACAAAGTTATACAAAAATATAATAATTGGGCAAAGTAGAGCCAATGCTGGCAGCACAGCGGCACTCTGTGCCCACTGTTGGGTTTTTTCCAAGTTCTCTAATTTCTTCCGCCATTCAGGGGAAACAGAATGTAAAGGTGTGATTACTGACAGCTCTAAAAGGCTAAATTAGAAGTGTGTGTGTGTGTGTGTGTGTGCGTGCATGTGTGCGTGCATGTGTGCGTGTGTGTGTGTGTGTGTGTGTGTGTGTGTGTGTGTGTGTGTGTGTGTGTGTGTGTGTGTGGACCCTGTGATGGGCTGACAACCCCTGCCTCTTGCCTGCTGAGTGCTGGGTACAGACTGGGACACACCCATGAGCCTGTGTTCAGGCGGGTGGAGAAAACAGGTGGATGGAGAGACTGAGCTCGTCTTAATAAGTCAGATCTTTTTACGCTGGAAAATTGTGCCACGTGTCGTGTCACTTCAGACAATGTTGAAACTGGATTTCCATACAATGAATAAAAATACACATTTTGCCCACTTGCCTTGTTATTTTCCTTACTGCCTGACTATTAGATAAGACTAAACTTGTCCTGTTTTTCATTGGTTAATAACGATTGCTTTACTTTTAAATTCAGTGCTGCACCTTATACTGTATTTTAAATCTACTGTAAATTACAAGCTGTATTCTTGCACAAATGCCCTTGCACAATCAATTCTGCACATACAAATACAAATTTTTCTTTAAATACTCACCTGTACATGTGACTTCTCCTGCATTGTCTACATTTAAATTGTTTACTTTTAAATCCCTCCTGCACCTTATACTGTAATTTAATTTTACTGCAATTTACCTATATGCAACAAAATTTCGTTCTGTACGCACTCTGTGCATAAAAAATGACAAATAAAGTTGTCTAAGTCTAAGACCAATTATTTGTGTTTATGGGTTCGTAGCTCTGTTTCCTTGCAGCAAGAAGGTCCAGGGTGTCACGGTTTAGGTTTTCGTTTGTTTATTTTGGACCTTTCTTGGATCAGCCTTCACCTCTCAGTCACTATCCAATCAGCTCAGTCAGTTAATCAGACCCACCTGCTGCACTAATTAGTGAACTCTGGTCACCTGTTCACCGGCCTACATGTCGCTGCCTCAGCCTACTCATCCTTGCCAGAACATCTCTTCTCTTCTCCCTTCATCGCATCTCGTCGTGTTCCAGTGTGATGTACCCTGTCTCTACCAGATCCTGTGTGCTCAGCCGGCTGGACTCCTCAGTGAAAAGTGCCTGTGTCTGCGTGAGTTCCAGCCGCTTGCTCTGCCCGTTCTGGTGGTTCCCCCGGTCCACATCGCCTGTTCTGGTCTTTATCTACCTGCATCCTCTGGTCTCCTGCTCATCCCTGCCTACCTTCAGCCATAACTCGTTTGCCTAGTCTGGTTCTGTTTGCCTGCCCCACCTGCCACTACTCATCATCTTCACAATAAACCTTTTAAACGTAACTCTGTGTCCAGCTGAATATCTGGTTCACCAGCAGTAATCATTGCACAGAGTTTGAATGTTTCTGCATGCTCTCCCGGTGCATTCTGGGTTATCTCTGTGTTCTTCGTCTTCCTCCCAAAGAGATGACTGGCATGTCAATTAATGTAAACTTCCCCTAGGCAAGAGTGAGTTTCTTCCTCTCTGAGTGGCATTTCAGGCCATGACTCTCTCCTAGCTCCAGCCAGCACCTTCCCATGGTCTTTTGCAACTTTTTGAATGTATTTTGGTTGGACATTCCCATTTTATTCAAACTTGAGTATCATTGTTTGAACAGATGAACATGACTTTTTTTTTTTTTTTTTTAAAGGAGACTAATCACATACTATTGCTCCATCCGAATACCCTTAATGGCTCCTAGCTCTTGCTCCTTGATCTTTCATGAGGTCAACAGTAAGAACTCTATCGTGGGGCGGTAAGGAGCTTTGGACTGCTGTGCTGATTTCAGACGGCCTTTAACTCCAATGTCCTGTGACAGAAATGCACAGGAGTCAAATTCATGCCAACAGCCTTCCAAAAATTAACTACAAAGTGCACGCTCTCTTCTCTCCAGACATTTTCATTGATTTCTGGCTAAGGTGGCTATGCTGATAGGTCATGTCACGCAAAGGATTGTGGGATACATTAAGGTTTCTTAGGGTCAGTGATGGACGTTGCGGGGTTCCTAGGCAGAACTAGCCGCTGGAGGAAGCTTATAGGCTACTTTTCCTACCTCCATCCTTAATGACTGCAATATTCAGGCAGCACTTATCATGGCGACTACTGACGCACTTCTGCTTTGGCTGAAGAGTCCTAACTCTATAAGGGTACTTGGATGGAGCCTATGACTTTACGAATTTCTGTGGCAGTAGCTATAATAAAGGTTTTCTGTTTTTTGCTCTATTTGTTAGTAAACAAATTGTGCATATTGTATATTTGTGTGTACACTTGTGTAACAGGGTTAAATAACGCAAACCCTGTGGATTGGGTTGGTCCTCTACCTCACTGAGTTGTCAGTTTATTAAGAGGCATTGCAGGATGGTCTACTGTCCTTTACAGTAACTGCATCAGTTACTATATCAGGATGAACACTTGGCGTATATTTTTTTTAGTTTAAGAAGAATAAATGATTTGTTGTGGGGGGTTTTAGTCATAGTGTATGACTAGGCTCCTACATTTGGAAATTGGGTGGACGTCAGGAAATCTTTTTCTGATATTACGGCTGATGACATTTTTTTCCCACATGATGTCAAACAAAGCAGCAGTAGATTTCGTGTTGCCTTAAATACATCCACTAGTATGCCTCAGTTTAACTCAGATGTTGTAAATTAATCAAATTCTTAAAAAGCATTGAATGACATCGTCGTCCAGATTTTTTATTTTGTTTAAAGGCGTAATAATGTAAACTTTTGAATTTCAAGAAAATAAAAAAAAAAACATCCACTTAAAATTCCCAATTTATTGTGTCATTTAGCACATAAATAATTTTAATAATCCCAACTAACCTAAAACAAAGGTTTAGTCAGCTGTGGTTTTAAAGTGTATGATAATATGTGGTTTCAACTGTATTTATTAACGGGAGGAGTCTGCTCATGGTTGAATATTATTACTTCATGTTAGCTATCCCCACAAACTGAATGACAGGGATTAAAAAAAATATATTTGACGCACAGATTGCAAAAAGTCTGTCCTGGACACAAATTAATGAAACACACGATGCACCTGCTCAGAGGTTTAGACCATCTCTTACATCACACAGTCCCGATAAATATAGTTAAATTAGACTTTAAAGCACCTTTTATTTCCTTTGAGTAAACATAAAATAAATCCAACAAAATGTTGTTGTTTTTGTCTGTGCTTCTTTAATAAATGCTTCTAGGGCAATCTGTGCTCACATGTGTCGCCGGTGCCCCCCCATCAGATAATCTCGCGTATTCAACCGTCTCCAGAGTGCGCCACGAATGTGAATCGTGCGTAAACACAACGCTTTGACAGGTGCGGACCGCTGTATGATCGCATCGCCAGAAAATTCGCCTCACCTGTTCTCACTGGTGGTGCTTGCGTGAAACCTGATCGGCTGCTGCATGAAAAACACGCAACGAGCTGAGGAGAGATCAGGATGTTCCTGTCTGACGATTCTCCTCGCAGTTAGGAACTGTGCTGGCTGATGCGGTCTGCCTCTGCAATGCCGCTGTTTTGTACCGGCAAAGCTTATTTTTTTGCACCTTACCCAAACCATGTATAGGTGAGGTTGTGGGAGTGAGCGGCGCACGTTTTTACAGACTGAAGACAGCAGCACATGAGGCCGGGAGAGAACACGCATAATGTATTTTTCTGTGACATGACATTAAAAGCAATATGCGGTGGACTCTTAACAGTTGAGTCAATTTATGAATGCTGCTTCTAAAAAAATAACTGAGTGTTCAGCTAGAATCATGCAGCTGACAGAGCTCAGAGTTTTAGATTGGAGCAAAATAAGGCTGCTGATTTTTTTTATTTTATTTTTTTCTGCTCTGGGGTGGTGCAAGATTTGATTCTCACGTTTATTATTTACAGCTGAAGCACATCAGTGAATAATTCGTCGATTTCAGCTCCTGGTTTTGTTTTGCAGTGAAGACCATCTTATTATTCCGCTATCAGCCACGCAGTGACAGACCGAGCCGCGAACCATGACAAATCCTTGAATGGGGAGCAGCGCGCCACCCCGCATCCTCCGTGCGCGCTCCCTGCTCGCTCGGTAAAGGGCAGCCGAAATCGATCGAGCCGTCCTCGGAAGCGGACTGTGACCTGCTTCGGTTTGGTGATGGCAAACCAGATGGGGTGTAATCGTTGCATAATCCTAAAATGCACATTTGCATCATTTCACAGAAAGGGCTTCCCGGCATCCACTCACCTGCTGTCGCGCAAACCAGGACTGAACTTCACAAAAGGTCATTGACTGAACATCCCCAATGCCTCATCACCTCCTTCTGGCCATTTGTTCCACTGCTTCCCGCTCCTTTTCTTCTCACTCTCTCTCTATCCCTCTCCTCTTCTTGAAGTGACTGTCCTCAGAGACGGACCGGTGCGCTTTTAGCACCTATGCTCACACCTCTCTGCGCTCTACAGAGAGAGGAGAAAAAATGTGTTTTATAAGAACCTCCTGGCCCCTTTCATCACTGCCTGGACACACACATCCAGGCGCTCCTGGTCTGAGAGAAAGAGAGAGAGAGGGAATAGAGACAGACGGAGGAGGAGGAGGAGGAGGGAGAGGGAGAGAGAGATCTAATCAAAACCTCTGAGCATGCGTCATAGCCGCTATACCTTGCGTATTTGTGCGTCACCCATTGTGTTAGAATTAGTGTGCCTTACTGAAAGAAAATTAACAAAGCATTTCACAATCTTATTCCATTCGCATTGGGTGAAAGACAGAGCCTTGCAAAAAGCATTTGGATCGACTGAGACAGCGGATAAGTGGAAGGAAAGGGATACGTGGTTTTGAGACGTTTTCCACAAATAAAAATCGGACAAGTCTGACGTGCATGTGGTTTAAACTCAGCTGGAATCTGATACATGTAATTCAAATCCAGTGGCTTCAGAACATGGGTATCACAACCTTTGAACATCTCGCAGATCTGTTCAGTCCATCACCTGTTTTTTAAAAAAAGGAAAACTCTGGCTCAGTTACATACCTACTGAGAGATGGCTGTCGACCTGAACTAGCCCATGGAGGTACATGGTAGCTCTAGAGGAGCTGCGGAGATCTGCAACTCAGGAGAATCTGTCCCAACAACAAGTCAAGCACTCCACAAGTCTGGATTTTGGGGTTGCAAGGCAAGTCGAAGGCCGTAAGAAGTCATGCTTGCAGTTTGCCCAAAGTCATGTAGGGGGGCACAGCAAATGTGGGGTGGATGGTCAGACAAGTCCATAATGAAGGAAGCCATTTACGTTAAGAGAGACAAACCACCTCCTACTAAACCACCTTTAGGAGGAGGAAGACTCAGGTTTCAACTTCCAAAAACTTACAACACAGCAATTGGTTCGATTCCTTCCAATTTTCACCTCAATACTCACCTCCATGCAGGTGATCACAACATCTCCCCTGTAAGCCAGGCCAACGACGACCCTAACAACTCCCCATTGGAAAGGGGTGGACCAGTTTCGGGTTAATTTGCATGGTATCTAAGCCATAGCAAGGCCTTTTTTGGGCAATAATATTAAGCTTGGAACTCCACACTACTCCAGACATCTGAATTGAGAAAGCTTTCTGGATGGGAGGTGAAACGTCTTCAAACTACGGGAAAAAAGTCCAGTTATTTTGTTTTTTAACCATTTTTGACCTGGATGACTGACGATCATCACCAGCACGAGTCCATACTGTAACTTTGTAGCCGACATGAAAAATGCTTTGTGTTGAGGAAAAGTAATGTTGCATATCAGCCCAAACACACCATCCTCACGGTGAAACACGGTGGTGGCATCAGCATCATTTAGAGGGAGGTTGGTCACACTAAATGCAGTGTTAATGTAGTATTGATGGGGGTCAACACAGGGCAGTCGTGGAAGGGACTGCATAAGGACTCGAGACTGAGGCGGAGGTTCCCCGCCCAGCAGGAAAACAACACTAAACATACAGACAGAGCCGCATTGAGAGCTGACTGTGGCTCGTTGCAAAATGTAGTCTTGCACTTGGAGAGTTATGAGTTTGATTCCATCTTCCTCATTAATAGATATTGATGTACCCTTAGGCAAGGCACTTTACCCTAAATATCCTGCTGCTTTGTGTATCGGTGTATAAATGTATACCTGTTTGTGAATGTGGCTGAGTGAGTGGCTTATGTGTCAAAGTGCTTTGAGCGGTGCGAATGATGAAACGCAATACATAGAAGTTCAATCCATCTAGCGTTCACTGTGGTGTTGTTGGGATCAAAGCAAATTTCTGTGTTAGAAAAGCCCAGTCAAACTCCAGAACTGAGCCTAAATCTAGCCTAAGCATCAAATTGAAAATTGATGCTCATGGATCCATCCAATCTGACTAGGCTCTTCTACAAAAAAGAAACTCAGCAACCTTCTCTCTATGCTTGAATATGCTTTGATCTAAAAGCATCCCATGGGAGCGCTGGCTCTGTGTTGAGGGTTGTTTTCCTGTTGAAAGGTCAACCTCCGTCCCAGCCTGAAGTCCCTGGTGGCTGCTAACAACTTTTGTTCCAAGATTGCTTAGTATTTAGCTCCATCCATCTAAAAGTTTGTTGTGGTCAGTTTCCATCTCCGTTTTGAAGAAAAACACCCCAACACCAAAATGCTGCCACCACCATTATGTTTCACTGTGGATGGATGGTGTGTTTGGGGGTGATGTGCAGTATTAGTTTTATGATGCTCACAAAAAGTTCATGTCTGCAGTGTCCCCAGCATGGCTGGTGGCCAACGTCAGATCACCTTTACGGATTTCTTTTCACACCAGCTTTCTCCTTGCCGCTCTCCCACAGAGACTAGATTTGCAGAGTGCACAGCTGGCATGAGTTACATCAGTAGATTGTCCCACCTGAGCTGTAGATCTCTGCAGTTCTTCCAGAGTTGCACTGACCTCTCAGCAGCTTCGGAGATTATTTCTGTCCTTGGCCGGCCTGTTACTTTAGGTCTCTCGGTATGCTTGCTTTTGTCCTTACCATCATCGGATGGCATACTGAACAGATCTCTGTGAGATGCTAAAAGGTTAGCGTGTTGTTTTATAATCCGGCCATGCTTTAAATCAGCTCAGCAGCTTCATCCCTGACCTGTCTGCCGTGTTCCTTGATCTTCTGATGCTGTTTGTTCTCTAACAAGCCTCTGAGGCCTTCACAGAACAGCAGGAATCATACTGAGATTCACCAACAGAGAGATGGACTATATATACTAAACAGGTACCCTCGGAAGGCCGTTTGATGCATTTGATTTTATTGACGTGTATCAGGGTGAAGGGGGTTAAATACAACTTTTTTTTCAGAATTTTAGATAACAAAAACTGGTTGACCAGATCTATAATTGAACTTTATTGAACTTCATTGATCTCACAATGGAGAAATTCACTTCTGCATCTAACCCATCCCCTTGGGGAGCAGTGGGCTGCCACTGTGCGGCGCCTGGGGAGCAATTGGGGGTTAAGGGTCTTGCTCAGGGACCCAGAGTGCAGGCTGTGGGAGTTGAACTCAGAACCTCTCGGAGGTTCATTCCATAAAAATCAATCATTTTTAAAAATCTATATTTTTTTCATTCCATATTTATGCTGTTTTGCACTGGTCTGTCACAAAAAAATGAATAAATACAAATAAAACAACAACATCATTTGTGAGGTATGGATACTTGATACCATTTGATGAAGCAGAAACTTAACAAAGGGGCAAAGGATTTTGAAGAAACTCAGTGCCCTCCCTGTCCTTTTGGTCGCCTCCATTCAACGCCTCTCCACGCCTCCACGCCGTGCAACCTCCGGGAGTTCCATCTGTCCGCTATATGGCGGTAATTGCTTTGACATTTTGTTGTTGTAAATCTTTTGCGCCCTGCTCCATCTTCAGCTGCATTAACCTTTGCAGACTGCAGCCAGGTCGGCTGTTGTAAGGTCGAGCCATGGCGCTGTTCCATGAGAAGCCTCCGGTTGTCGGCAACGGAGAGAGTGACTCCTCCGCCGGGACTCGGGGAGGTGCACGAAAATCAATGTTCAAATCCAATCCAGCCTCTAATCAGTAGCAAGACGCATCGTCCCATTTTCGCTTATTGAGCAACATATTTAGATTATGGAGATAACAGCTGGGCCTGTGTCTAGTTGTGGATGGAAGGTAGCGCATTCACGGGATGTGTTGTGCTTGTTATTACTCCTGGCAGGAGACGAGGTGTCTTCATGGAGGTAATTGTAGGACTTGGGTTTTAACCGGGTGATGACGGCAGGTATATTTAACCCAAACCAACGTGCAGATTTAAAACGCTGTAGGACATTAAATCAGATTATGTTTTCCATAAGTTACCAAAATAATTCCTATTTGTTACAACCAAAATAACGAGAGTTTCTTTTACTATTATTATTACTGTCTTTAAAGTCCAAAGTTTACATGCACTGTGGATACATTGCTTTTAAATAATTCAGAAAAGCCTTCATGGCGATGACCTGTCTTTTATATACGTTTGACAAATAATTTGAGTATAATGGAAGCAAACCTGTGGATGTTTAAACCCAATTTTAAATTGTGCGACTTTATCACTGAATGTAAAATAAACAAACAAAAATGTTTTAGAATCAGCCAAGGAATCAGTAAGAGAATTGTGGACCTTTTTGTGGTCTGGATCATCCTTGGATGAACCAAACAAGTGTCAGATACTCACAAGAGTCACATTTATTTCCCCCCCCCCCCAAATAATTATTTGCCATTTTAAACACCATAGGAATGTCCCATCCACCATGCCACTCAGGAAAGAGACAGGTTCTGGGAAGGTCCTTGAGAAGATGCAGGCTGCAGCTGGTAAGTGTCATTATCTACAGTGGAATGGCTGCTGTACATACATGGGCTGAACAGCCACTTAGAGAGGAAGAAGCCATTGCTCATAAAGCACCGTACAGTTTTAATTTTGCAAATACACTCACTGTATAGAGCTTGAATTTTTGAAGTTTTTAACCATAATGATATTTTTTTGCAGTTGGAGGGAAATGGTGGAGGTTAGCAAGTCTGGGAAAAAAGTAACTGTATCGGGGAGGAAGCATCATTTCTTGGGTGCTGTCTGTGCAATCTATAAAACAAAAGGCATCATGTGGAAATAATATGATGTGGAAATATTGAAGCACCTTCTCAAGACATCCGCCATGAAGTTAAAGTGTGTCGAGATGAGTTAGTTTCACCTTTCGTGAAGTGACAAAAGGTGTACCTCAACCGATCCAGTTTAAAATCTACATTGTGCAAACTTATCCAACGCCTCTTATGAATGTAAGTTGACATACACATTGGATGACCCTGGTTTACAAGACTCTTATTGATTTGGTTGCAGCTTATTTATGTAGTTTTCTCCAGAGAACTGAAAGTCGTTCTGCCTTGTGCTCTAAAGGTAAAGAAAGCTTTCAGTTTCTCCTCTCCTGTTTCTTGGAAGGCCTTCCAATCCGAACTGAAACTGCCAAAGCTTGTTGCATTTTCTGTTCCATCTTAAGAAATCAACAACGGAAATCCTTTGTACAGAGCCTGTGTTTCAAATCTTAAGTTATTACATTTTTGTGCCGTTAATGTAAATAAAACTCCTGTGTTTTAAATTGTCAAATGGTCCGCATTTTCTGTTTTTAATGTTTGTGGTTGTCCACGACAGCATGCTGCCTTTCTTGGCCACGTCCCCCATGTGAAAGAGGTCTTGATCTCAGTGGCTGTTTTATCTGGTTAAATAAAGGTTGAATAATGGTAAAAAGTAAAAATAAAGGCATGGGTGGGTGTTTCAAATGGACAATGACTAGGAATAAAGTCAAACTGGTGACATAGCGGCTAATGGTCAACAAAGTCAATGTGTTGAAATAACGATCTGAGTGGCATAGGAAATGTGTAAGAGGAGCTGCTGCCAACCTGATTCAGTTCCACGATTTCTGGGGAAATACATGCAAACTTCTGAAATTGAAGAAACTTAGAATAAATGATCCCACTCAGTATTCTGTACTTATTTAAATATGTTGATTTGCCTGAATGACCTGAAACAGTTTAGTTTGATTTAATGACAGATAGTGAGTGGGGAAAAAACGGTTCTTTATCTCTTTATACGGTGTGTACTCTTATCTCGTTCCGTCTGTATTCTGTAAGAAGCATTCTGTAATGCTGCAGAGGCTTGGCTCATTAAAAAAAAAATAGGTATTGCAGACGGCCATATCCCCTCATGTTCCAAGGACCCTTTCCATCGCAAAAAATATCGAGCAGAGCTTTGAAAAACAAGGCGGAATGTGAATGTGCGCTGTTTATTTATTCAACACAGCCAGGCCGATGTTTTTCACATAATTGCCCAGGAAAAAAAAACACTGCCCTGGCGGCGCGTTCAGTCGAGTTCATGGTGAGCAAATGGATTAGGGAGAGAAAGTTCATTTCCTGCTGCGCTCTTCTGTTCAGTTTTGTAATGGTCCTGTCCCTGGAGCATCTGCAGGTTTCTTTCTCCCTGCTACATCTGGCTTAGACATTAGGCCGAGGATGATGAGGAGGGATATCAGGTGTTTCCATGGTTACGGCGGATGAGAGCGCTCCGGGCCCAGCTATGCAGGGGTGCTGTTTAAATCCCATCGACTGCTCTGCAGGACTCGCAAGCAGGCTTCGTCACAGACGACCTGAGAAAAGTGGCTGGCTGTGATGGAGAAATGCCGGGGAAAGTTGAGATGAGCCGAAAGCAGGGAGGAAGGGAGGAAGAGATGAGAGAAAGCGGGCGCGAGTCATCGAGTTTCTGCTTCGACTCCCTTGCCCCATCTCTGGTCAGGACGAAATTATTTATAGATGGCAGAGAAAAAGCTGCTGCCAAGAGCGAAAGCTCCACTTCAGGTGCACCAGCGTTTGCTTTCGCTTTTGCTGTATTCCAATCTGGCCTTTCACGTGTTCCCTACCTATGCTTTTACACAGATTAGTGCAAATAAGAACAACCAGTGTTCTTCTCTCAGGGGATTGTTGGATTATTTCAGATGTTGACTGCTAATGAACTGTAAGGTATCATTATTCAGGGCTGGATGCCCTGTCTGTCTAAATACCTGTTTCCCATTTTCAGCAGCAGTCGATGACAGCAAAACTCGGCCGACTGTAGCGGCGGGAACGTCTCATACATCACCGTGTCAGCGGTGCAGGGAGGACAGATTAGCTAGAAAACAACAAGTCGAGAGAAAAAAAGAGGCATTTTGCTGCATCTTACTGATTTTCTTCACGAGATCGCTCTGCATTTACCTCCATCCATCTTCCCAACAGTTCTAATCAGCTTCAGTCTGACGTCTTTTACAGCCTTTAGTTGTTTGTTTGTTTTTTTTTTTGTTTTTTTTTTGTTTTTTTGTGATTGCTCTGTATTTAGCACCCACATCAGCTCGGACCAGCTTCCCTGTCCCTGCTAAAGAGAAGCCTCCCCACAGCATGATGCTGCCACCACCACCATGTTACATCATGAGTGTGGTGTGTTCACAGGAATGTGCAATGTTAGTCTCCTGTCACATTTAGAGTTTTGCACATAAGCCAAAAAGGCACACCAAAACTTTACCTTTTCTGTGCAAAAAAGGGATGAAATCCAAGACTTTTTTTTTTTTTTTTGGTCAGCCTCACCCCTATAGACTGCTTTTATCTATGCTTTTCACACAAAGTCCCAATGAAATGCATTAAAGTTTTGCCTGCCTTCTAGAGATATGACCAGCTTCTCTATCCTTGTCAAAGAAAAGCATCCCCCATCACGGTGCTGCTTTCACCATGTTTCACAGCAGGGATGGTGTGTTCATGGATAGTCAACTCTACATCATCCATAACTAGGTCAACAATGGCAAGTAGACAAATGAGTAAAAAACAAAATGAAAAATGAATCATATTACAACTTTTTATCTGTTTTTCCCCCCCAGTATTTCACTGTAACTTGGAACCATCTGTATTTTTCTTTAACTCTGACCAGCTTCCTTGTCTGTGCTAAAGAAAAGTAACCCCACATCAAGATACTGGCACCGCAATGTGACAGGCTCAGAGATTTTTTATTTCTTCCACGGTTGTCCCATCTATCTTCTCATTAACTCTGTCCAACTTCTCTTTTCCAGCTAAGGAAAATAAGACACTGTATTCGTGTAGCTGTGCTTTGATTTGTAATGCCTCCTTTTATTAAAAGACTGCATATGTTACATGACATGAATATTGTAACTGGGGGCAGGCTCTTATACGTTCTTGAACTTCTACCTACTACTAAAATGTCTTAACATCTCAATGTAAATCTTACTTGTATTTTTGCTCAAAGAAATAAAAAAATAAAAAATAAAAAGCTTCCCCACAGCATTATGCCGCCACCACCACCGTGTTTCACAGTAGGCAGGGTGCGTTATTGATTTTAAATGAATGGTGAGTCAACCAGAGCAGCTGACAAATCTCATGTATTCCCAGACCACAACAGGAACACAGCTGAAGCAAAAAAACAAAAACAAAAAAAAACTCCTGGTATGGTTGAGATGTGGGCGAACACATTGCACAAGCAATAAATAAATAAATAAATAAAATCCCTGGCTGTGTCCACTGCCATCTGTATATTTCAGTGATGGAGGTGGAAATGACGGACGATGGCTGTCTGGCACACAAGAGAGGTTATGATAGGCTGTAATGTTCTTTCCCCCCCCCCCCTCTCAAGTTAACAGATCACCCTGCTTTTCATACATTTTGTATTGCCACAGCTGCAGAAGGCGAGAAAGACTGGTGGGTGGTGAGGAGGAAAGCATGCAGGAGATGAATGTTGGGAGGATGGGCTGTCAAATAGGAAGCGCAGCCTCTGGAGTAAAATAACTGCGAGGAAGGTCATTGCAAATCTAAAATAGAACTTATCTACAGGGCCTGGAACAGCCTTATAAAGCTGTTTGTTAGTCAACAGTCCCAGAGGTCAGACTCACCAAAGCATAACTCTAACCAACATGTATCCTCAGAAACCCTGAGAGAAGACTGAGATGTCTTTACTAACTGCAGTGAGTGATGACCTGCCACCTTTGTTACCACAAAAAAAAGAAAAAAAAAATATATATATATATATTTCTCCACGTCTGTTTCCATGGATCCGGCCTCGGCAAATGTTCTCAGATGACGACGGATGCTGTGATCCTGAACGTTTCTGCGCACCCTCCCAAAACAGGCGCGTTTAAAGTCCACGGCATCTCATCAAAATGTAAAACCGCGGAAGTGGAAAGCAGAGCCAGACGTCTGCTGCTTATGCAACTAAAGGTGGCAACAAGCGTGAGGCGGAGTCCCTCGGCGAAACGAGAATACAGGTGATTTTAAATAATTGCCGAGGTTGGCGAGAATTCAGATACGGATATAAAAAGGACCAGACAGAAGCAACCGCAGTAGATTGGATCTCCCCGCCTAGCTTTCGGCATTTGCTTTCTCACTGACTTTATCCGAACAGAGCAAAAAAAAAACAGACATTCGTTGCGTGGAAATATTCATTCAGAAAGCATGTCATTTTAGGTGACTATAACAATTGTTGTGACTCAAATTGGCCCTGAGCTGGCGATTATAATGCAAACAATTGCAAAATGGTGACTGACCTCAAGAAAAATAAGAAACAAGTAAGCTGACGACTAACCAGTCAGATTGATAATGTGTGGCACTCTCCCTTCTGCACATCATCAATCTGGGCCTGCTTCCATCGAATCCGTTTGGGATTCGCTCAATCAGCAGAACTCTGAGATGACTGGGCGAATCGACGCCTAGTGCCCGCCTTGGTTGGTTTTAGCCAATCATGGTATCTAATTAAATTGTAAGCAGCAGATGTCATGAGAAACTACAAGAAGGTGAGCTAGCCAAGGCACCTCTTGCTGTCCTTCTTCTTTCAAAGATAAATATCCTGGATTCTTACAAAACGGATGTGATAGCAGCTGCTACGCCTGCGTCCTCCTGCGCTGCCATGGTTATGTTGGTTTGGCTGTGGGCTCGGCGGCTCTTGCTCTCATCGCACAGGCATATCCCGCCTTAAACCTCAACACTGCAACGCGATTGGCCCGAGCCATTTTTGGTTTGAACACAAACGGTTAAAGCCCAGAGCGATAAAAGATGGACTCCCGTGTGCTTGTGAACGCACAAATACCGCGAGAACTCTTCTTACAGGCAAGGTTAGCCGATGGCTGAGTTAGAAATGAATCATTCTATTGGTTGGGGTCCTAAATGCATTGTACGTACAAAGCATATGTGGAGTCTTTAAATCAGTGAGATTGTCCCTAGAGTGTCCCTTAACCAGACTCTGCAAGATATGATTACAGTATGGCATTCATCCATCCATCCATCCATCCATCCATCCATCCATCCATCCATCCATCCATCCATCCATCCATCCATCCATCCATCCATCCATCCATCCATCCATCCATCCATCCATCCATTTTCTTACAAGCTTATCCCTCATGGGATCGCGACAGGTGCTGGTGCCTATCTCCAACTATCAATGGGCGAGAGGCAGGGTACACCCTGGACAAGTCGCCAGTCAATCGCAGGGCACGGTATGGCGTATTAGGAAAAATTTACTTAGCCTAAACTCAAACCTTTACAAACGGGAGAAAACCAGAATTATTCTTTAAACCAGCACATTTAAAATGCCTCATTACACCAGACTAATTACTGTATGTATAGAGTCATATGTGTTTCTGTTTACTGAAGCAGTTAATTTTAAATGCAAGTCGCGCTGTTGCCATAGCAAACAGGTGAGACGATGCTCCACTGAGAACATCTAATTCTTCCTACAAATGCATAAAGATAAAACATGTTAATGCAGTAGAGGTAACGTGTCCTCTTCTTTATCTTAAAGCAACTTAAAAAGAAAAAAACAAAACACCTTCACCTCAAAGTATGAAATTCAGGATGTAACGATTCTGAGGTGGGGCCAATAAAACTTAGTGAAGATGATACTTTACCCCGTCTACTTCTGTACCTTTCTTCCCATCAGGCCACAGCGAGCGGCTGGAGTGAGTAATGTGAGCACATCCAGGCTTTGTAATTGCGTTTATAAGTCATCCAGTTCTTAGCCGAGGGCCTGGTGAAGTATCTTAGCCAGGCCCTTGTTTTTTCTTTTTTTTTTTGTCTCTTCCCTCTCAGGATGAAAAGAGAAAGCGCCAAGCGAAAGGTCAAGGTAAAAGTCATTATTTCACTGTCATTCATGTACACTGTGCAAACGTCAGCTCTCTTTTAGAGTATTGTTTTCTTCAATAATGTCCTGTCACTTTGAAAAAACTTTAGTTTTCATTTTTTGTGGTTGTTGTTATTACTATTATCAAATACATTTAAATTTGTATATATATATATATATATATATATTTTGGTGAGATTTCATTATTGGTAGGATAGTTATCTTAGAGAGAACCAGTGCAAAGCCGGCTTTAAATTCAAGGTTTATGAAATAAATAAAAGGTTAATTAAGATTATTTTTTAACTCTCGTGACACCATAATCGCTGACAATGCATAGGGCAGCAAACGTTAAGAAACACATATAATAATAAGAACAATATTACTATTAATAAGAACAATAATGATAATAATATTATTATTATTATATTGAATTTTGTTAATTTGTGTAATAGGTGTTTGGCCTTTGAATTAAATAAGATTCATAAAAATAATTAACATGTTAATCTAGTTCATTTTAAAACCCATGAGCCCAAGGTGTCAGGAAATAATTTCAAAATATGTTGCACATACTTGTAAGATATATGCAGAAATTTTTTTACTGCCCTAACAATTACAAAATGAGACAATGAAGTAAGGAGTAATCATCAAGAAATCATAACGTTTTTTTAAACTTATATTAAAGTAATAATTATAGCAACTTTAATAATAATAATAATACATTTTATTTAACAGCACCTTTCTTGACACTCAAGAATAAATAAAAATACAGATTCAGAGAACAGAAAAATATAAACAAACAGTTATGAAGAGGGACAATAACAGTGTATTTACAAATAAGCAAGCTGGAACAGGTGGGTTTAGAGAGAAACACAAGCAGTTTATAGACTGCTGCAAAAACAAAATGGAAAATGAAGCAAGATGGATTTGAACCATAGATTTAACAAAAATAAAATATTTACACATACGAAACAATAGAACATTAGTAGATACAAAAACCTCTAAAAATAAAAGGAAATTGCCAGTATAGGAGAAAAAGCTATACAAGACGAGATACATGATTTTTTTTTAAGAAAAAAAAAGCACCAAAATAGAAGGTAAACTGATACATGTATGGGGGAAATGACCAACAAGCAGTTTAAAACATGCATTGCATAAAAATGTGGTATATATTAGCTATTTTAGCCAGGGCCTTTTGTTTTGTAGCTGCATGGGAGTAATATATATGCTTTAAAATTAAATATGAATAATAATATGTATAATATTTCAAGGAGTAAATATTGTGGTTTATTTTTAAGCAGTATAAAACAGCCTGGCATATAGTCTTTTTTAATTTGGCGGCTGTTTCAAATAGCTTTATAATCTGGGGGTGGTGCTCTGCTCCTGTGCGCGTCCCCGTCACTGTTTTGCTCGCGGGGTCCATCCGCCGCCACCCCCCTTTCCCGGGCTCGCCCCCCGGTGGCGCGTGTCCGCCGCGGCACGGTGTGTCCGCCAGGGGGCAGCTGTGTCTCGGTCTGAGCCTGCGCCGCTCGCGCTGCATCACAGAGAGGAAAATACCACCAGATGGCGGTTTAGGATTGCTGCTCTTATCTCAAGGCGCGGTTCCGCTCGCACGGCCAATTTTCAATATAAATATACCAACTATATTCAAACTAAAAACGTGTGCACGTTTCGGGAGGCGGCGACCGGTCCGGCGATGGTCGTTAAAGGTGAGTGTCTCGTGTTTTTTGTCGTGTTTTGTGCGGTGGTAACGGGGACGGGGCACGGAATAAAGATGGTGGACGCAGACAGGGAAGGCTGGGCGGTTGGGGGATGGGCGCTAGCTGCTAACGGAGGTGAATGTGCTTTCTCTCCCTGCCTCAGTTCACATTATGTAGCCTAGCGCGGCTATTAGCCTGCGAGCTATCAGCGAATTTTTTTGTTTTTGTTTTTTTTTCCGGGGGGCAAGACAACTTGTTAGAAGAGCGGCCGTTTGCAGCGGCGGAGTTTGCGTGTTTGGCCACCAATTGTCACTCGGCGTCAGGACTTTGTCTTGTCAACAAATAAAGAGCTAGGCAGTGTGACGTGTTTTCTGGCTGTTTGCAGGCAGGATTCAGAGCATCACCTTCTCTCGTTTGCACGGCGCTGTATGGACGCACGGCGCTTGCCTTCCTCCGTGCCCGTGATTTGCTTTATTATCAGCTCCCCCTCTATTTGGCACCTTGTTGTTGTCATCGTAATCCAGGCGGGTTGTGGAAACAATCACATACAGTCACTACTTTTCTTTTTTTTCTTCCCTTCCTTTGCACCAGCTTTTCACCTTCTTGTCTTCAAGTTGGAGGACTTTTCATACAACACAATAAACATGTTGCTTCTGTAAATCGGCGAAAGCACGTGGGTGTTCACAACTAAAAAAAAAAAAAACTACAGATTGGAGTCCTGCGTGTTTTATGGCGCTCTTTTCCCCATTCCCGCCCCCTTACGTGCGGGAAACAGGCAAACATTGAGCGGGGAAATATGAGTCACATTAAAGGGGGGGATGGGGGGTGGGATCCGCCAGCCAGCCAGCCCCCTGATGGGGCTTTGGTCCTGACTCCCCTACACCCTGACTGACCCCTGTTCAGCTCAGCCTTTGCAGTGTGGCTTGCAGAGTACCTAGTGGCAGCTGCATGGACCTGAGATTGTTGCATAACTGCTTTGTTTACAGTCAGCCATGTGATTTCTCATGCAGGCTTTCCTAGACTACTGTTTGCTACCTGTACGCCTGCCAACTGGTCCTGCAGCCCTCCTCCAGGCTGCACGCTTCATTTAGGCTGTGGAACAAGTTGCACATATTGGATCTTTTTGCTTTAGTCCTCTTTCTTCATTGCAGTTACTCGTTTTGTAAAGTTTCAGTCTGCTGATATGGTAACTAGCCGATTTTCTCATCAGTATAGATGGCAAAATACTTTTGTGTCTGTTGTGAATATATAAACAACTGAATTGTCTTAAGACTGAACAATGTCTAGCTTAATAAAGCAAACACCACAACGTTACAGAGGTGTCTCTTTCTATCACTTGCAATCAACTGACTCCAGTCACCAGCGGATCCATAATGTATTTGTACGCCAAAAGATATTCGATTCAAATACACTTTATTGATCCCAAAGGGACGTGAAATTATAAATTCGTATAAACATAGACTTGGCTGTGTTGACGGGCCTTATGCAGACCAACACATGAATCTTTCAGCTTGCACTTTTGCAATCTTGAAGATAAAAGAATTTCTTGTTAAAGCAAGACTAGCAAGTAAAATAGCAGTTTTAGGAAACAGTTTTGCAGCGTTCTCTGAAGTAATATAGAAATCTTTAATGGGGATATTAATAGATGTCTCTAAATCATTGATGGCTGGTAAACATGGTGTATCTGTCCTTAACATTGTGGTGACTCTTAGCCAAACCAGTAACTGATTTCCTTTCATGAAAAGCATGTTGGATTTACAATTATGTCCTATGCAAACTTTTTATGATTTTTATTGATGGCTAATAATGTTTTTGTGTCATTTGAATACATTTGCATAATTACCTCTGCTTCCATTGATTTACATGTATGTATAATAGAGAAGTTAATTTCTGATAGGTTAGGAACTGCAGCTCAATTCGAAGATATTGGTACACTTCAACAATTAGAGCTGTGTTTTTAAAGATTTTTCCAATTCTAAATTGATTCACATATCAATTCCTAAAAATCGATACATATAACCAAGGACCGATTTTTAAAGAAAATCATTGCATTTTCCACTGTCAACTTCAATGTGTGAGCCGGCATTTCCGGCTCACGCCCCAATCCGGGAGGTCAATTATTAATGTCTTATTTTTAATAATGCACCGGATTAGTGTCCAAATAGCAGCTGTAGATAGCTCTGGCGTCCTCTGTTTTCTATCCTGGATCTGTTTGGGTATTCTGCCCCACGGCAGCATTCTCAACATTCAGGGAGAAGGTTTGGTCCTTACAGCCGCCATTAACTACCATTACTTTATTCATTTGCGGTTGAATGTTAATATAATACTAGTATCAATATGTTGCATAGCTGTACAGTCATGAAATTCAGCTAACCCAGCTAAAATAAACTGTTTTTAATACCAGCAATCTAACTTGAGATCGGGCAGATCATATCAGAAAATAAATAATTAATTCTAAATCTTAAGAATCAGAATCGATTCTTGAGATTTGAACCGATACCCCAGCCCTGTTAGCAGTTGTCTGAAACAGCCAATGTTGGGTAACGTTGCATTCATTGGATCTGGTAGTATTCATAAATCGGTCAATCCGCTTTTGGTCTTCATGTACATGCAAATAGTGTTTGGATTTGTTCCCCCTATCCCAATTCAACAAAGCTTATACAGGATTCACATCATTGTAACCCAACACCACAATACACCCAGCAACACAAAAAAACAACAAAAGCATCCAGCACGGTTCCTTCTGGTCACACCGTCACCAATTTGTACCTAATTATCATGCCCACAGCCTTCCTGCTTCTATTTTGTACCATTAAAAAAAAGGCACTTTTTGCCCATGTTTTACAAAATTGTACATGCTTTCCCCCACAATTTTCACAAATGATGTTAAATAATAAAATACTGACATTTAGATATATTTTGATTTGAATGTTTTGAATTATTTCATAATGAATGCTATTCCTCATGTTGGTATGAATCCCTGTTTGGGCCAGCAGATTATTAAATTTAAGAGAATGTAACCCAGGCTGTCACATAAGATTGTTTTAGTTATCGGGTATTCTATCGATTATTCTGACGATTAATCGAGTAATCGGATTAAAAAACTGGCACATTCTGCAGATGTTTCACTTATTTAGGCTTATTTTATAACTAATGGAATTATGTGAACAAATGGCGAATAAACAACTATTTCCATTCCTTTTTTGGATAGTAAAATGAAAAGGATGCATCTGCAGCTAAAAAACAGTTTAGTATGTTAAAAGCTCTACCAATTCTGGTTGACTTAACATCAATACAGTTCCTGCTGCCTCTCTAGTTATAATGATCACAAACAAAAAAAAGGTGCTTAAGTTCCACTTGGAGATGGCATTTTTTTTTTTTAAATAAAAAGCATAAATCTAAAACGAAACAACCCTTCTACTGTACTTTAAATGTATAAGTTAAAAATTATGGGGATCATTGGTTGTCCCACTGCGCTCACCTAACATCAATGCACGTATAACATCACCTAACATTAATACTGTAATTTCGGACATAATGCATACGGCCTTTATTTTATTTTAGTCAAACTTTTTTATTGCACAAATTGACAAAGAAATGCACAGAACCAGAACCAAGCTCTCCTCTAAATTGACGGTTCTGACATGTTTCTGCAGGTTTGAAGTGGAACCTGGTCTTAGTTGTTTTCATTCAGCAGTGAATGCGCTTTGATTTGTTGTTCCCAATATCTTTAAATTGCAGCCAGATGCTTTGTTTTTGAGCGTCTCTCATAGCTAGGCCACAGGGAAACGTGCTGAACTCGTACTCCAACCACAGCTGGACCCACCTTCTCCCTCTGTTTTTGAATAATGGTATGAGCTTGGATCCTCACGCGATAGGGCGTATGACCGCCACGTTGACCAATAAAAACAAAGTCCTGTTAAAACAGAAGGGGGGGTCCAGAGATTAGTTCCAGCCATTTGCATTTCCAGCACCTTAGCACACCAGTATTTCCCAACCATGGTGCTCAAGGTACACTGCCCAGCATATTTTAGAGGTCTTTTGCTTAAGCGCACCTGATTTAAATTGATGGCTGATTAACAGGCTTTCGCTGAACTGTGGTAATCTGAATCAGGTGTGTCAAAGCATGAAGACATCTAAATTATGCAGGGCGGTGTGTTTTGAGTACCAGGGTGGGGAAACGCTGGCATAGACGGGGACTAACCTGATTAAGGTAACAGGATGATGGAAAACCCCAAGCTGGGGTTTTACTTTCCCGAAGCCGGATTCCCCACCTCTGTAAACCAGCAAAGGTGGGGGGGGCTGAGCAGGAGCGCTGAAAGCTAAGCTGCTTAACGCTCTGTCGTTGCCAGATGGCTCGCCGCACAGTTTTCTGTCAAGTTTACAGTGACCCAATGACCCCTACGCCTTTAAAACCTTGTGTCTTAGCGCTTCTTTTTGCCCGTCGCTGTCTCCGTCTCTTGCTGATAAGCGCACTTGGCATCAGTCTATCAGCAGGGTAGGCCATCATTAGCGGTAGCCACCCGGGTGGAACGCAATGGTTCAACATAATTTAACGAAGCTTCGAGGCAGATGATTGCCTCGATGAATTTTAGTAATCGAGGGCCTTGACTTGTTCGAAGACTAGTGACAGCCCATTAACCTTTTCATCAAACGAAAATAACTCTGAATGACCTCATGTTGGTAGATATTATTCACTGGAGGCAAATACCCAGAATTCCTTTCAAAAGTTATTATAGCCCCTTCAAATCCTTAGTTGTCAAGATTGCTACGAAAAGCCTCCAAGGTGGCTTCAAAGGGAATGTTCCTCCCCACTGGCGCCACATGCTAGCTCTGTTTCTCTAGGATTTTTTTTTTAAACTGTGGTGGTGTTTTGCTTTGTTTTTTTTTGGGGGGGGGGTGACGTCCTCATGTAATTTGCATACTTGTTGATACCTTTGGGGCTAGGTTGTGGGTATCCAAATTTCAAGAATTGATACCGATTCTCAAGATTTAGAATCGATTCTTTTCGATCTGATCCGATCTCAAATTGGATTGCTAGAATAATTTTTTTTTTTAGCTGTTGCCTGAATTTCATGACTGTAGTTATGCGACATATTGATGCTAGTATCATATTAACATTTAACTGCAATTGAATAAAGTAATGGTAGCTAATGGCGGCTGTAAGGACCAAACCCTCCTTCTGAATGTTGAGACGATTGTTTTCACAAACATGCTGTGGGGCAGAATACCCAAACAGATCCAGGGTAGAAAACGGAGACACCAGAGATATATACGGCTTCTATTTCTAATCAATTCCCACACTTTTTCCCTGCAGGACGAAGCGGGAGAAGGGATGGTAAAATGTTTGATTAGCTTAGCTAGTTGAGCGTGTAGATCTGTCAGTGCACACAGAGAGGGACTGTGACGCCACGGGTCATTGAGACCGCCTTTTTGGAACAGCTCAGTGTATCAAGCTTGGTGTTGCATATAAAACACTTGGATGTGAGGCGCTCTTGCTGCCGAGCAGTTTATGGTGTGACATCGCGACACATTTAAGTTCAGTGAAAAAGTAATAAAAAAGAATCGATCTTTGGTTATAAGAATCGATTTTTGGGAATTAATGAGAATCGATTAATAATTGGAAAATCTCCTACAGCCCTGGGAGAGGTGTAAAGTAGGAGAGCTTTTACCAAGACAAAAAAGTTACTAAAAATAGATATTGGTGAACAAATGTGTTTGCACCTAAAAAGTACCCTTTATAAAATGACTTATGAATTTTAATACATTGCCTGAATCCACACTACATAAAAAAACTGTACCAAAGAGACATAACGCCTCCATCCCTGCCGACTGCCCTCAGAGAACTCCTTTCTCCTGACACACTGCTTAGCAGCCCCTGCTGGCTTTCCTCTATGAAAAATAATTCACATATCCAATTTCAGTTTTTTTTAATTATTATTATTATTATTATCTACAAATAAACTGATTTAAGCTTTCTCATAAAGTTATGGTTTAGTGTTTAGGTTGGAAAATGTTTTACTAAATTACACAAATGTTATTTGTCCTCAGAGTTTTGTTTAATGGAATATTTCAACATAAAGTTATACATTTGGCTTATTAATGAATTAGAACATAACAAAATATGATAACGCAACATTTTAAATAAAGGATTGTGGGCCATAATGATTTTGTAAAGGGGAAAATAAAAACCTACAGCCATTTACCAAGCAGAGGAGACAACAGGATTAATGTTCGGGTTCAGTTTATTTGGCTTCATAGCTGCTTTCCGCTCTCTGTTGCTCTGCAACATGAGTAATGTAAAGGACGCTCAGGAACATAAAGGTAAGGCCGTGGACAGCTGGTGGAGGCTTGACCGTCCCAGTTCACAAGCCAATATTGTCTGGTCTTCTCTTTTTTGCAACCCACGAAGGACCCTTCCCACGTTGACTGTATCCTTCAAAGGATGCAGCCCCTGCTCTGGGACAGACCCACTGACTCCAGAACAGCTGGGGCTTCAGGAAAGTCGCCATTAGAACAAAAAAAGTCGCCAAAATTTGTTGTTACTAGTCGTTTTTTTTTTTTTTAAAGAAAATTGCCAGAGGGGTCGGAAAAAAGTTGCTAAATATAACAACAAAGACGCTAAACAGACAACACTGGACTGGACGATTTGATTCGAATCACGATTCACATGCCACAATCCAAATCTATCACGATGCATCACGATACTTAAATTATTGTGATGTATCGCGATATTTTCACTGAACACTGTTAGAAAAAAATACAGAGATTACCAGTGGCTGACTGGCTGTGTATGATCTGGATAGTGTCTTCAATTGATACATAACTGAAAGCAACTGAATTTGTACATAGCTGTATTTATTGAAATGACTTTTGGAGGTATTGCCATGCAAACAAGTATTACTGTTACTGGACACAAATATTACTATTACTGGACTGGACACACTGACAAAAAGTGCTTAGGACATATAAAACTTAAAATAACAAAATAAGGATAATCAGTGCCGTTTACTTGGCCTCAGTGGTCCTTTAAACCAATGAAGTTGTATTCCACTCGTTTTTGGCTGATGTTCGCCTACTATTCATGCAATTTTATTTATTAATTTTTTTAAATTAATAATCGATACTTGGCGTCAAGAATCGATGCAGTAGATTATGAAAATTAGGATCGCGATGCATCGTCATGACAATTATTTTGCACACCCCTAATACTTAAATTAATTTCAAACTCTGATAATGGTTAGTTTAAGTGTGCAAATGTACACTATATATATATATATATATATATATATATATATATATATATATATATATATATATATATATATATATATATATATATATATATATATATATGTATATATATATGTATATATGTATATGTCAAAACAAAGTTCTTTCTGAAGGTGTGGTGGTGCGCCACGATTGGTTACATGTAGCAGAAACCCTAACCTGACGCCGCCAGATAGATTTGCTTCGCATATCCATCTGGAAACCTTCCGTTGAAGTAATTTTGGGAAGGGGCGAAAATACTGGTTAGCTGATTGGCCTATGTTGGTGATAGACGGGCCAAATAAACCAATCAGATCAACGAAGCATATGACGTACTCGTCAACATGCTTCGTCGTCGCTCTGTTACGAGCGACGACGAAAACACAACCACAAGCCAAGCTACTCTTGCTGCTGCAGGTAAAGGCTCGTTAGCTCAGCAGATAAATACTCTGTTATGCCGATAAAACTTGCTCGATAGCCACGCTAACGCTAGTTTCATCGGCTGAAGCCGCCATGTTGTTTAGACTGAACTGTCGCACTTCTCGTTGCGTCACACCTCAACCCGCCTCAAAGCCAACGCTGATTGGACGTTCGTTTGGTGAACGGCTCCAAATTTTCTTTAACGGAGAGTAGCCAGACTGATCTGCGAGTGAAACCTTGAAAGCTCGCGAGATCAGAATGGTCTCACGAGGCTACAGAAACCCTGCAGCGTGAGGGATTGCTGCTTATTTAAGGACTTGAGGTGTTGAGGGGTATAGTATGCTTGCCGTAGGAGCGCAGCGCTGCCCTCTACAGTCTAGGAGAATAGTGCTACTTCAGAGGAAGAACCGCACGGAGCATAAATTCTGCAGACGCTGTGTCCGCATGTCTCATTTCTACCAAGAACCTACATGCGTCAAGCATAAAGCAACCTTTAGAATAATAATAAATTGAACTTTGCTTATTTTTATAGGTAGGATCAAACTGGAATGTTTGTAATATACAACAAATCGGTCTGCACATCTTGGACTTAATTGACTGCATTTCTGCATGTAAATTACATTTAGTTGTTGTGTAATGTGCCCTGAGACGCCATTTGTTGTCAGTTGGCACTATTTATATACACTAATTTGTCCGCAGTTGGTACAGAACTCTCTAGTGGCAGAAAGGTTTACGTTTCTTGACCTAGTCGGGTACAAAACGACCAAAGCAATATGTGTACAAAACTGAAGTTTGTTTGGAGATAGTAATGGTTAAAGGATCACAACTAAAGGCCTTGGGGGATGACCCGGCTTCCATGTTGCTTGGATCTCAGTTGAATGCGTATCCACTGCCTATCTTTTCTTCTTCTGTTTCTAAACAACCTGAAGCGCCTTAGTTATGCCTGTGTCATGATTTGTGACCAGATTAGTATACGTGTTCTCTACCTGTAGGAGTCTTTTCTTTACTTCTTCTTTTCAGGCTTGTAAAGACACCAGTCCTCACTTAAAAAATGCATGTAGTTCAGTTTCAACACTGTTCCTTTCATAGCCACACAGCGTTCAACTCTGTTTTATGGCATGTGATGAAGAATGCTCGGTTATGCACCGCGGTGTCTCTGCCTCAGGCTGTTAAATAGAGCAGTTTGAGGCAGATATTCAGTGACATTTATTGCATAAGGTAGCTGATGTGAAGTGTGTCTCACTGTTTAAACCTTTGGACAGCGCAGAGATGTAACAGAAATGGTGAATGTTTCCTGAGAAGTTGGCTCTGTGCCCGGAGTATTTCCACAGAGAGCCGATAAACAACTGAGAATCACGCAGCAAGACTTGTTAGAATATACACATCAGGCAGTGGGTAATGTGGAATATGTAATCTGCTATGAATATATTTAATGGATGGGTTTTTAAAGAGGCTGCATTTAGGCAGCTTCCCTTTAGGAAGCCACAAAGAAAAGCTGCCTAATGAATAGTACTTAACAGTAAAGAGATAAAATATAGTTTCCAGTCTTGAATGGCAGCAGAATAGACACTTTGAAGGTTGCTTTTTTGATAATAACTGAGGGTTTCAGCTCTTCATTGGTGGCTCATTCATGGTGGAGCCTATATATATGTTACAGTAATGATTCATTCCAGAGCTTTGAGTAACAGGCTAGACATTTGTCACAACTTATCAAACGGTGACATTGATTTAACACACTGGCTGTAAAAAAAAAAAAGTAGTTTCCTGTTTGGTATTTTGGCGGCGTGTGTTGGTTGTGAGCACAGTCACAGAAATGACAAAAGACAACCAAATAAAGTTATCACTGGTCTGTTCACACATGAGTCGTATAACTTAGCTTTTGTTTTACTTAAACTTATTTATAATCAATTTAATTGTTATGCTTTATGAAGCCATGTGGCACCATCGTCAACGTGGTTTTATTAAGGATTCAAATGGAGATGTTTTACTGCAAAACCGAGTTGGTTGTATTTATTAGATAATATAAAAGTAATTTTAAGACACTAATGTTCATCAAAATCAGCACTGAACTAGGACTGTCACGGTTGTCAGGCGGCTAATGCTAATGATAGCCTAGCCTGCTAATACATGGATACCTAGTGTTGTTATCTGCTTTTGAGACAAAAACCAGCTTAAAGAAAGATACCTAAAGTTTTAAGGATTTAGGGACGCTTTAAATTTACCAGAAAAGAAAACTGTGTAGCGACCCGGGTACCGACTGAGTTTCTAGCTGCCGAAGATTAGCGTTACGACTCGCTGCTTCGGCCCCCGAACTTTCCTCTCTCGCCAGGACTCGTTTTGATTGGTCAACATGCCGGGCCTGCAGCCAATCACGTGAGGGCTGTACCATTATAAGAAAAACAGAGCAGAGGTAGGAGGGCCATACCATTGTGTGAAAACAGGGATGCAGCTGTGAGTAGAGGATGAGTTTGTTAGGTTGTCCTGTTAAATTAACCATGAGGGACAGGAGAAAGCTGCATCTGGCTGAGATCTGAGAACGTTTAATTCTGCTTCAGTTGATGTCTTTGCAGTTTTTTGTTAATTTGTACAACAAAAAGTTTGACTAAAATATTCCCTATTTCTGTAAATCATCTGCTGATTTTTCTTAAAATTTTAACTTGAGCACTTCATTTTTATCTGAATATGCCTTATCTATTATTAATTACGTAGTATTTTTCTTTCTCCTGTGCTGTACAGCTTAACTTTTAAATATGTTTTTTTCATATTAATTAATCTTGTGTGTAAGTCTGGTGTCTAGGCTTACGTGTTTTTGCCACTGTCACATGCAGATTTACCCACTGTGGGATGGTAAAAGAATTTCTATTCTTTAAAACATAGGTAACAATAGTTTGAAAAAAGGCAGTATTTATTATGCCTGAATTTTAATTAGCCGTTTCCCTTTTTGATGAATGTGTCATTATTTTATTATCCATTTGTGGACTTAAAAAAAAGAGTTTTTTTTAAGTCCACCCTTCTAACCCTTCTAGTGGTGTACACTAGAAGGGTTCTGTTTTTATATGGAGAATTTTGCTTTGTAATCTACAAAAAATCCAAAATGTAGGTGTAACTTTATGCATTTTTTTTCTTTATGACCGTTTTCACTGCAGAGGCAGCTGTACTTTACTGATGTTAAGTCAACCAGAAAGGGCTAAACTTTTAACATTTTGATCCTAGAACTTTCTAGCAGCAGATTTATCCTTGTTGTTAAAAAAAAAGAATTGCATTATTTGCTAATTGCCATTTTCCTTTATTTCTATTACTTTTAAAATAAGCTTAAGTGATGTGAGAAATCTGCAGATTGTCAATTCTTTTTATCCGATTACTCGATTAATTGTCAGAATAATCAATAAAATAATCGTTTACTACAGTAATTGTCTGACAGCCATACACTGCACAATAATTGTGTTTATATTACAAAATGTTATATTGTTTAAAATTAACCCACCTTTTCCTGATATTTTACTTTCATAATGACCTTTTGAAAATGACCAGCACCAGTTTGTGTGCTAAACCTTTTAAATTTTAACAGCATGTTCAAGAATTTAAGAACTTAAAACACCCAAACTGAAGCTGACAAAAGTTCACCAGAATCTAGTCTGAACATGTGCGGTCCAACCCAAGAGACTTTACATTTGATCACTCCCCGTAAAATTACCATAAATAAATAAATTCAACGAGGCTGCTACTGATCACATTTAGAAGCCTGTTGTCTAATTACTTTGGAAAGAGAATTTAAGCTCCATCCTCCCACCAAGGACATCGACACCTCAAACAAGTGTTACCTTGTCTGCTGTTTTGCTTCATTAAAGACATTTTTTATTTAAATAGCTGCTGACTTGCCTGCTACTCAATTAGATTTGCACTAATTAAGTGCACTAATGAACTAAATATGCTGTTATAAATGAGAGCTAGTGCTGCACAATGTTGGGAAAGCAGAAACTGCAGGTACTAGGGGTGGGTACCGAAACCCGGTATGAGAACGGCCCCGGGGCCACGCCGGACCGAAACGGTTCAGCCTTGTCGGTCCTTAACGGTATTTTTATGGTCGCACTCATTTTTTCAACCCAAACATTGTTTTACCGATCTTCTCCACCTTAAGAAACACGCCAAGGGACTGATGAAGGGTCTAACGTTCTGCTCTCACGTGTTCGCCTCGCTTACGTTCATCAACACTGACTGTTACTGTTAGCAACTTTTCAGAACGCTCCAGTGACTTTTTTTATTTTATTTAAAAATGACAAGCAATGGATCTAGCTATTAATTTTCCGTGCCGTTTGAGACTTTGGCAACAAGCAAAGCACCGATTGCTCTGAGTTTACCGTCTCTTCACCAAACCTTCAGCTGTGAGCTCCTCCTGCTTTGAAAGCTCTGACAGGCGGTCAGTCAGTCAGTCGCCGTGCTGCTGCTGCAGCAAACTCAGCTTGAAGTCTGTTTCCCATTGATAACGAGTGACACACGAGCAAAGCTTCCACTAGATTACAAAGTGGGATGTAAATATATTATAAATCTTTTAACTGGTAATGGTAATTTTATTTCTCTGAAACTGTTGCACTTAAATGGATCCTTCCCTGTAACTGATTCACACAGCAGCTCATTTATTCAGCGCATGCACTGTGGGTGCCTCTGCTGTCATTTGGTAAAAGTTGATCATATAAAACATGTATAAATGTAGTTTGTATTCATGTAAAAATATTATTTACTAATTGACATTTTCTTATCAAGTTCTTTTTTTTTGTTTTTAATCAATTTTTGTCTTGTCAATGTAGACATTTCTCTTTCCTACAACATACTTTTTATTCAAGATATGGTGTTTTAGCCTTTCTTATATTTAAAGTTATTTGTTTTTATTGCTCTATTTCTATAAAATTTTCATTTTGTACCTTTTTTTTATTATGTTTGCTTTTGTTCCAAATGTTTAAAAAATAAACCAGTCAATGATCATGATTTGTTTTTTTTACCCTTTTGTTTGAAAAAAAAGTATAGATAATGGTACCGATAAAATACCGGATCCATGAGGAGTATCGTTAAGAGTAGTAGTATCAATAAATCCTTGGCGGTACCCATCCCTACTAGTTACTTTTGTAATGTAATGATGATACTCACTCGTCTAACTCGTCCTTGTTTTCCATCAGCACTATGTCCTGAGCCTTTGAAATTTGGCCATTAAGATCTTTATCAGGCGTCAGTCCATTGGAAAGCCTGGCACTTGAAATATGCTGCATCCAAACAGATGCAGCACACAAATACCTTCCTATGATTTTTTTTTTTTTTTTTCAGTATATTGTACAGCTCTAAAAAAAAAAAAAAAAACTGATGACACTGATCCATTCTAGCATTGCTCTTAGTACTTTGTAAAAGGGAACGCTGCAGCATGTATGTTCGGTTTTTATTCCTCGTTTTTAGCAAACTCTGCTGTCTCTGTTGTACCGATATACTGTCACCTGAATGCTTAGTAAAATAAGTCTGTTATCTCTGCTTCACTCAGGGCTTCCCCTGCTCTGTGGTTTCCTGTAATATAATCAGCTGCATAACTGCAAAGCCACCTCATTACTGCTTTCTGATTAGAGTCAAGCTAAAAGACTCCTGGGGGTGGAATGGTTATTAGAGTCATGATATTCATAATTGAAAGTGTCCACTCGCCTTAGTCTTGTTTTGCATTACTTACTTAGCCTCTGCAGTTATTCTCTGAAGGGCCACACTGTATTGGATTTGGACAAACTCGTGGCGAGTTCAGGGTTGCATAAAGCTTCGGCAGCACATTGTTTTCTTGCAACCTCGCAGGTTGTCACAGACTCTAAAGTCTAAGGAGCCATTAGCCTTGGATTAATGCTGCTGCAGCGTTGTGAGGCCGTTGTTAACAGCAATGCAGGACCTGGTCATATTTCGCTGCTTTTAAACACACGTCCCAGGAGCTGTGGAGATGTCACAGCCCAACAGATGGAACGGCGCAGTTTAAAATACAGCGTGGTGGCTCATAAAGAACGCTAAGAAGCGGTGCTGAATACATATATGCTAGACTACACACTGAGGGCACTATGTCAGCCACGCGTTTGTTCAGAAAACATGTTTCCCAATACCAGAAGGTTATTTGCTCGTCAGACGGTGCTGTGTGGTTTTTATCGGCAGCCCAATCGTAAAGGAAAATTGCCCGTTGTCAAGTAATAGCAGTGATGTTGACATAATGACGAGTCGGGTTACATGATTGCGTCAGATCACAGGTTTATTACCGTTATTCAAGCAAATCCTGCTTGTTTGAAGAAGTTCTCCTCAGCTTTGACTGAGGATTTTAGGTGTCCTTTCTCTCTGTGTTTTAGAGATGCGTGAGCTCTCACTAGTATCTCTGTGTGCTTCTGTGGTTGCTAAGATGAGCCGGGGGCTTTCACCTGCAGCTTAAGCGCTACTGTTGTTTGCTTAAGGAAGCCAAGCAGGTTTTGACTGATTAATATTTTAAATGTAAAGCTGTTTATTGAACAGGATATCCTTTTAACTCTATAGAACTGAGTTGTTTTAATCTACAGTTAAATGGCATTTAGGTGTCAGCGTTGCTCACGAGGGCATAATTAATCCCCGTTAATGAATGCTGCTCTGTGTTCTGCATCTCAAAATCCTGCCTAACGACATTGAAACATATGTACAGGGATACAAATGATAGCCTCATCCGCTTGCTTTGCTTTTTAAAATCAAATTTAATAAGTTCTGTTTTTGAGTAGGCAGAAAAACTCCCACACAAACTCTGATTTGTTGAATTAATTGTAGCTTGATCTTGTTTCTGTACTTTCAGTGGGCTATTTCTGTTGAAAAACACAAAACAATTAGTTGAAATTGGTTAGTAATTTAGGATTTGATATAAACAAAACAAAAAAACTGCTCTAGTCTACTCCAAACGTGTCTTAGGTTACTCGTAAAGGAAAATGGTTGTGTGTTTGGGTCCGAGCCAATGTATTATTAGTGTCTGATGTGACCCGCAGGCATACAACTTGCTTGCAGACACGTGGAAGAGAACAGCAGCACGTTGGTGTTGTAAAGACTTCCTGTCTGGACATTTTATGGCAGAATGACTGGGAAAGTAACTTTTACTACAGCCGCTTCAGTGGATTATATATATTCAGTGTTCAAGCCTAAATCAGCTGTAAAGCCTAAACTACCAATAGGTAGATTGATCATCTCGTTAGACTGGGAACACTGGAGAGAAACTGCATGTTAAAGCAGCTTATGTGGGATGTTTCTGTTCTGGAGTGGTCAGGGCAAGCCAACATGGCCAAGGAAGGGAAAGTCTTCAGCTGGCAAAGTGTAACCACAGTAGGAAGAAGCATCAGAGCTGGATCGCAGTGGATGGAAAGAGCGTGGTTTGATGGATGAGTGCTTTTGTGTCATATACAAAGGGAAACGTAGCAACATGATGGGCTAAAGCAGACCTTTGCAAACAGATACCGGCTAGGAACACCTCTTTGGCAAGTGGTGGAAATGTTACAGCTGGTTTAAAATGCCTTTTAGTCGAGAACCAAAGAAAAGGCCTCTGGTGGCTGGAGTCAGGCAATTTTCAACTTATCTGCCCGGTCGACACAATCTTTTCCTCACCAGTAAGTGTACCAAACATAAACACTTGTAGGTCGCAGGAATTGCTGCATTTTTCAATGAAAAAGCTGCTATTACATGAAGAACATGCCCAAGTTGTCTCTTTTCAGATTCAGTGAAGTATTTTTAGAGGAAGCACATCAGCTGAAGGAACCTGTTTTTACTACTCTGGCATGTTGCCTTTTAATCCAGTCCGCTGAAACGGGGAACTAGACGTGGGTCGGTTCCCTTCCTTACGCTCCTTCGCTATTTCCTACTTTTCCTGTTTGGTTTTCACCTGAAAAACTAGGGTTCCCTAAAGAACCGTCCAGCACAGGATTTAGTGAAGGAGCCAAAATTTGCCTTTTGAAAATCTTAGTGGGTTAAGTCAATTATTTAGGTTCTGTAAGCGAAATCTGAATTGACTAAATCAGTATAGTGAATACAGAACTTGGAGATCAAATATTGACCAAAAATATTTGATCAGCTTAGAAGAAATAACTATAAGCCTGATTGACTTCATATAGCAGTTTTGAAATGCCGATTAACAAGAAAGTTATAATGTGTTAGCGATGCAGTAATACACGTGGTTTGGAATTGTTGCACATAAAAAACAAAAGTATATCAGTTTGAAGATTGTGCTAAATTAAAGCCGGGACAAAAGAAAGGCCAGACTGTTCTGTATTGATGATCTCTCGAGGAAAAGGGTTTTCCTTTAAAGCGCTACTTGTGAGAAAGACATTTGCTTTAAAAAAAAGTTTTCATTTCAATCCGTAGCTCCTTAACGTTTTACATCAATAAAAGAAGGCTATGAAGATGCATTATTACGCTCTTTCTGAAGTGTAAAAGTGTAAAGTCAGAGATTTCTGTTCTTGTAGAGAACGAGGGGGGTCAGTAGCTGAGAAATGAATACATCCTTTTGTGGGGTTGGGAGGGATTTAATTTGTTTTTCATGTTTATTGCTGCCGGATCGAAATCTGGCTTGCGACCAGACCTTTAAATTCAGAAGGTGTCATTTACACCGCCGAGGTTAACCACCGGAGTCGGGCAGCAGCAAATACCAGCACCTCGGTGTCCGGTGTGGCACTGTTTGTCTTGCCAGTCAGTATTATTTGTGCACAGTCTGACTAGGCATTGATTCGCTGGCCTGTGCCAAGTCAATTCTCAGGCTATAGGAGAGAAACGCTGGTGGTTACAGAAGCACAAGTCCTGCAGCAAAGTGAGCCGCTAGATGAAACTTCCTCACAGATCTAGAAAGCCTTAATGTTACAACAAACTTCAAAATGTTGATAAAAAAGAAAAAAAAAAAGACTGGTGATGACTCGTTTCCCCTGGAACAGGTTTTGGTAATTCATTACCATTTGCTCACTGATACTTTTAACGACCCAAATGCAGACGCGTGCTTGGCACGTTGAATGACTGCTTACTCACAACACAAGCTGTGGCTTTAGCACTTGGGTCTTGTTTCTTCCAGCTTGTGTTGGTAAAAAAATAAACATTGTGTAAAAAAACTAAACTTTTCAACTCTCAAAATGTCATTTAGAGCAATCTCGCTGATCCTGTATGTTTCTACTGGGGGGGGGGAATAAAACTGGATCAAAACTGTGACCACTAAGGCTGCAGTTAGCAAATATGTTAGCAACTGAGTATTATATTGATTGTTTAGGTATTCATATAAACCTTTTTATTGTTCCTGTGTTTAAACCTTGCTTCTTGACAGTGGATCTTATAGTATTGATAACCCTGCTGATTGATGCTTAAATGCTGCCATATTTGAACTAAAAATGATGTCTGTTGAGCAGCAGAGCTGAGAATGTCTGTTGTACCCATGTAAACTAGCAAAATGCTCTCTGCCAATGCCCAGCAGCTGTTTGGTGGTGGCAGTGTGATGGTGTGGGACGTCTGCTCCGTCCCTCGTCATGGACGCAGAGAGATCGAGATAAGATTCTAGTCCCGGAGCCAATCCCATGTCTCTGCAGTCTGGGACTGACTTCAGTCCTCCAAGATGTCAAAGCTGAGTCACTCAGAGTTTATCAGAGACTACCCCCAGATTTAGGGGGAGGGAAGAGGAGGAAACGCGCTGCCTGTCGGCTTGGACTCAACCCCATCAATCACTTGTGGCATCGGTTTGGATGAGCCAGGGTGACCGACACTGCCACAGTGCAAAAGACGCTGGTTGGAAATGCTACACCCGTCCCACATTAGTGTGTGACCAAACTAGTGACCAGCATGATGAGGTGGTGGCAGACTGTTGACTGTATGCTGTTTATCCACACACTACTGAGACTAGGGCTGGGCGATATGGATTAAAAAATAAATCTCAGATTTTATCATACCAAATCCGATTAATCGATTTTTTTTTTCCTCCTTTTTGTTTCATAAAAAGAAATTAAAGAAATTATCTTAAAACCTTGCTTTTTATGTCAAGCATTTTGCCAGGGAGTTGACCTGAGTTCAAAGTGCAACTAAAAACAAGCTGTGAAACATGCTTGTAAAACAAGATGGCAGCCGTGCCATTTTAAACAATGAAAATATAACAAAACATTTGCTGCAAGTGGTATTACACATTGAGCTAAGAACAGGCTTCACTGCACTTGTGAACTTCAAACTAAGTTAAAAAAATAGTAAATAAGTAAATGAAGTACCTCGTATTATGGTAAAAAAAAGTTTCTATTTAACAATATTTTGACAATACATTTGCCTAAACATATATTCAGCATCACATGCTGTTCTCTTCATGGAAACCCACTGAGTGTATTGGCAAAATAAAATCCAGATTTTCCAAAAATGAAATCTTAAAGAATTGTAAATTCGCATTAATCGATTAAATCGATTTATTGCCCAGCCCTAACTGAGACCCCATTTGTTAAATGAATAAATTACTATCATGTCCTGTTTCTTAAACATCAATAATCTAATCCAATAAACACCAAACAAGAGTCACAAGCAGAATAAGCTGTTTGACACTTTGATGATGAAGATTTGATGATTTTTGCATGACTGCAGCCCACTTACATCTAATGCTTACCTCATAATGGCACCATGTGACAGGAGTGAAACAGGCTTTACAACAATGTCAGCGTTATTACTTAGAAGTAGGGCTGAACGATTTTGGAAAATAATCTAATTGCGATTTTTTTCATCTTAATATTATGATTTGATGCAATTTTTTTCCCAGTTTAATTTATTGTCTTTTTAAACATATACAAACAACAAATCAATTTGTTTCCTCAAATTGATTTGAGGAAACGAATCAATTTGATTTGTTTCCTCAAATCAAATTGAGGAAACAAATTGTTTGATTTCCTCAAACAGTTGCTAAAAGTTGCGGATTAGTTGCTAAAAGACCCACAGCATCTAAACTTGGAGCAGAAATGATTGCGTTCTGCCTACGATATATTTCAACCAAAATTGCAATTTTGACTTTTCTCTGCATTGACCACAAGCAACAAAAATGGCCTCTAGATAAATATGTTTGTAAACGAGGACTATTTAAAACAAGAACTTTTAATGTTTCTATTATTCAGAATATTATTCAAGAGAACAGCTTTTAGTTGATTTGGACATCAATCCTTGTTTAACATAAAGTGCAACCAACAAGCAAGTCTGTGTCTTAAACTGATTGACCTGTACTTAATGCTATGTATGATTATATAAACTCTAAAACAAGTAATAAAATTAGATTTTCTCACTGCTGCAGCTCTCTTCCCTTCCATGTGGAGGCAAACCAACTTCAAACATTTTACCAACACCTAAGCTAAAGGACGCGTCTAATTCCCTAATTGTTACATAGCCAAAAATTGCAAACCTCTGCGATTTGGAAATTGGGTTTTTTTTTTAATCGTGATTATATTGAAAATGTGATTAATTGTGCAGCCCTGCTCGAAGCACCTGATGCTGGATTATATGGTCAGGCAAACCCCAGTAAACGGGATTAATTAGCTTGAAAATATTGTACAATCAGATTTCCCCTAATTGTTTTTGTTGCTCAAGCAAAATATCAACCGAAGTCACCAAAAATTACTTTAACGAAGTTTCAAGCAGAGATACAAAGAACCCCACCGGTGACTATGAAGTACAAATAGTTACCAAAGTGGATTTCTTTTTACTTCAAGGAGAGACAGACATTTGCTGTGTTCTAATTTTGTTTCAAAAAGAGTTCTGCGTCAGTCCGACTGTGGCGCCTGATTCATTCATTTTGCTTTTTGATCTCCGGTTTTTCCAAAGCTTTGACTTTTTGACGCGAGATTTGGTCTGTTTACTCATCAAGTCGTTGACGCTTCAACCCGACTTCTTGGCGCAGCGCTAAAGAGAATGACAGAGATTACCGGGGGTCGGTTTTTAAAATCCCCGCCGTCTAGCCTTTCTAAAACCCCAAACGGGTCTCGGCTTCAGTCATTTGCCTCACATCCATTTTTCTCTTTCCTTCTTAAAACGTTCTCCAGGCAGGGAGGAACTTTACGCCGAGCAACCTTTAAATCGGCAGCAGTGTTTAGTCTTTAACCTCTTCTTGGCATTTTCTTAGCTGTATTCTATAACCGAGCACTCATTTTTCCCTTTAGCTGCCAGAACCTTATTACCGGTTAATGGTAACCCCCCCGCCCCCCTTCCTCCCCTTGCCTTGACATCTGCCTGCACACATTAGCAGGCATCTCCCGCTCCGGCGAAATGTTCGGCATTCCGCGGGATGATTGAAAAGTAATGATGGGTGCGAGGATTTTAATGGCCTTGGCAATGAGCGTGTTCCCGTCCCGCTTGTTTCTCACACTCCTGTTAGAAGTTGTTATGAAGCGGCTTGGAAACGGGGCCAAGGTGACAGAGGAAGACACACAGAGAGAGAGAGACAGAAAACCGATCAGCGACGAGAGCAATTGTTGACTTTCTACTCCATTTGCTCCCTGGCTGCCTTGTCCTCATCTGCCCCACTGTTGCACTTTTTCTGTCTTTAACCTCTAGACCCCTTTAACCCCCTCTCCCCCGACTCTGACAGCTCAATTTTGCATGAGCAGCAGGCAGCCATCGCAAAACAAACAGACAAAAGTATCCCCCATCCTCTCTCTTTCAGTCTGTTTGGCAGAACTCTTCTTAGAGGTAGCTCTTTAACTTGCTTACGTTTTGTTTTCGGAGCAGATTTGTATCGGTTTGTGTAGTTCGGGGCATCCTCCCCCCCCCCCCTCCCCTCCCCTCTGCTCTGCTTAAGATTCGGCTTTGTGCGCGGCAGAATGTGAGCAGACAGTAGTTTGTGGCTGTAGCAGATGGATCTGTGTGCTTTTGTGCGAGCACGCAGCAACACGGCCGTGTGTCTGACAGCCTCGCTGTGTCAAACGGGTAATCTCGCGTGTGACACGATCATAATCTGGTTAAACCAGGCGTCACCAGGTGGCCCCGAGGCTGCCCTGTGTGTGTATATGTGTGTGTGTGTAAAGAGACTTGTGACGCAATAAAGTTCACTTAGTGGTTCGGCTCAGAACTGAGGCGCAGTGGGACCAGTTGTGATTCATTGCTACAAGTCGCTGTGGTTAACCCTAATCAACGGGGGGGCTTTTAAAGGCTAGGATTGCATATTTATTTGATTTCTTATTATCGTGGCTGAGTTGTTTGAAAAGTCCTGCCTCTTTTCCGTGGGAGTTCTCATATTATCACCAAATTAATAACATAAAGCATCTTCACCCTGACTCTGGTGGCTCTGGGTCAGTTCTCCCTTTGCCTCTCCATATACTCTTTTTGTCCCTTCCTGCTTTCATTTCATTTCATGGCCATAAATGAGTCCTCTCCTACCCGTATACGCAAGCCGTTGCGTAGTTGTTTATTTTTCTTTGTGGTTGGGTGTTTTCATTAATAATCAGCGATCCAGAGAGGAACCTCTTTGGTTGCACACGCCATTGAAATAGTTTTGTGCAGCTCTCTTTTTCTCTTGGTTGCACAGCTGCACCATAACCTAGTTCAGTTTAATTCACACCAACTATTTTGTGGCATGTTGGTTAAATGTAGTGCAGACCAGTGTGCAATTTTATATACACTATTGTGCTTTACTTCCAGATTGTCTATTCTAATACTCACCAGTGCTGTTTCACTGTTATGACGTTACTTATGTAACAGTGAGACTATTTGTTCACTGCTTCCTGTGAATGTCTGTTATAAAGACCCTCTTTCCCAGAAATGCAGCCCTGCCAATGGCCGTGCTTTTGTCATATGAACACCAACTTACTTGTCCTCTAAAGTAGACCTCCCAACAACATTTCACCATCAAATGTTGGCAGATCAGAGAAATGTTCAGAGTTGGTCAAATATTCCTAAATATGACAAGTTTAAACATTAAGTTGTTAATGAATTTATTCATTATTTGTTTGCAAATTATTGTTCAAATAGAGGACAAAAAACATCCACCACTAATCCTGTTGTAGCAGCTCTTCCCATTACTCTACGGGACATGAAAAAGAAAACTGATGTTAAAAATTTAAAAGCCTCAGTGATCAAACCTGAACTGGGTAATTCTTCATTGAACAATAGGCTTCTTTAATAACATTTTGATATAAACTAACACCTTTTATTCCATTTGAAAAGCAGCTTTTAAATACAATTTTGGCATAAAGACTAACTCAGATTTGGACTTGGATGCTGTTTGCATTACGCATGAAATAATGCAAACAATTGAAAAAGTTAGCCTGGGACCACGATCATAAAGATGCTCTAATCTTAACTATAGTAGATTTTAAATGTATAGATTCTTTCTCAAAGTACGTATTGCTCTGTTTCCATCTGTTTTTGGGTTTGATCATTGTTTGGTTTAGTTCAGTCTCCAGAAATATGAGAGATTAAAGACCCAAAGTAGCTCATCCTACCAAATCGGAGGTAAAATCAGGCTTTCCAGAAGTGATGTATTATTTGGCTTTCCTCTCTTGGAGTGTGAAGGCATTTTTTCCAGTTTGAGGCAAGCAAGCGTCACTGGAGTTAACGCAGCTGTGTTTCCACTGATCATTTCATGGTAAAAAATGTTGAAAGCATAGGATTGTTGTGAGACACAATTTGAGCTTGGAAGCAGCTGGGTTTTAGGATTAAAAGTTATTGCCTGCTTTATTACTCTTATCGGTTCTTGTCCTCTGTCTCTCTTCTCTTTTTCCACAATCGCATCAGTGGTGGTGTGTTTCCCAAAATGTGTTCCTCACTGATGTAGAGTATCTGGCTTATATCACTATTGTTTGGCATCCAGAAACTGTCCTGTGACTAAGACGGTACACCTTGTTCAATTGGCCGCCTGGAATATGACCGAAAGTCACTGTAACCTCGCCATTTGTGCGATCATGAGAATCCATCTTGTACCGCTCCGGCTTCAACCGTTTGTGTCCGAACAAAAAAAAAAAAAACTGTTTCATAAAAGTCCACAATTTCTTCTTTGATAGTAGAACATCAACAAGTGCCATGACTAGCTTAACTTCTCGTGGTTTCTCATTACGCCCGCTGCTTACGTTTTAATTTGCTACCATGATTGGCTAAAACCAACCTTCGGTAAACCTTGCGCCACTAGGCGTCGCTTCGCCCAATCGGCTCAGAAAGTTGCTGGGTACTGCTAGCTTAGCATGTAGCACCATTCAGCATTTTGCTTTTCTTGTCCGTCTGCCTGGGGAACTTTCTCCGAACACTTTTGTAGTTTTGGCAAGTAAATCCTGGCGTCGTGCCCAGCCTATAGTACTGTAGGGGGGGGGGGCCTGATTTCTATGATAAAGATAAGAAAATATCATAATGAAATTTTTAAGTCTACTCCACCTGCCCACCAATTAAAACTAGACTGCTTAATTTCTCCTGACACTTGTAAATTGGCGCAGTATACATGCACTGAATTGCACTAACCTTTTTTTTTTTTTTTTTACTTCGTTTTTATTTTTTATTTTAGATAATTTGTGTTGTATCGCACAACCGAAAAGGACACATTTATCCCGTTGGATCCCGCGCTCCTGACGCAAGCGCTAACTAATTCTGTCAGGGATAAATACTTGGTATTTAACCATTTCTCTTAAATGCACCCCACATTTCAGAACAACCTCCACCGTAGACACTCGGTGCTCCAGCCTCCATGGGAGTTTTTAGTGCAGCCATCCTCAGAAATTTGTCACATAACTTACACACTTTTAAAGTTGAGCTCTTGCACGTACCTGTCCACAGACTCATGTCCGCCTTATTATATGGGAGCCTAGAGACAGAAATAGCTCAGGATACAATCTAGTGCTATTTAGAGAGGCTATTAATATTAATAAAATTAACAGTGAACACGCACAGACATAATTAGGCGCCCGCCTATGCATTGTTTACTACATGCCATGACGTCCTGGGGGGTGTGTGATTTTGTTGGCGGGGCGCCACCATTGTTGAACGGTAGGGGAATCGCTGCTGTTCCATGTCTTGTTGACCTTTAGGCTAATATTTTAGCCTAACGGTCTAATTTCAGCGTAACTTTGACAATTTTAGCGTAACGGTCATTTGCGCTTAAATACGCTGGCGAGAACCCTGAATGTTCTTGTTAAGGTAATGTTCATAATGAGATAATCTAATATCCCTGTTTGTATTCATGTTGGATCTATAATTTCATATTGAAAGGTCTTGTGGATTTAGAAATGCATAGCTTTAGGTCAACTGTGGTAATCATTACCCATTAAAGTATAACGGCACAGTCAGAATAAATCTGGACCAATAAAGGACTATCCACAACCAGAGCTAGCGTAGATTACTTTTCTTACTTTGTAGCATCAAGAGATTTCACACAGAGGGCCACGCCTCAAACTTTCAGTTTATTTAACCTGACATATCTTCTGCGGTTTATAACAGTATCTGTTGCTTATTTTGACCCTCATACCCTAATCTAGTGTGTTACAAACAAACAACAGCATAAAAAGACAGGACTTTCATTTCGTATTGAGGTTGCAGGTTTTCAGGAAGATGCAACAGTTGGTGCTGGTTATGAGTCGTAATAATATCCTGTGATTTATGGACGTCTCTAATGTTAAAGCGATCATGGCGTTTTTAAGCTGCATATTTACAATTAGCTGACCATGTTCAATATTTTATTCTTTATTGAATTTAGGCAACTCTTGTGTCCATTAGAGCAGCAATGTCTGCCGGAAAAGATGGAGCTGTTCTAGTTTTATTATATGCATGACTGCACACTCTGTGTTATTAAATTGAGTTATAAGAGTACACAGTGTCAAGCAGAACTACTGATTTGCTTTCAGTTTTAAGTCATCCCTGTGGATGCTTTTCCATTAATGATATTTTTACTGCAGCTCTTATCTCTGCTTGTGACCTTGCATTTTACATGCGGGTTAAGTACGTTAGGTAATAGATTTGTCTGAATAAAAACAAGTGCTGGGTGTTGCTATCTGATTTTTCACATTTGACTGAGCCACACATGGCAGTGTTCCTGCTGCCTGTCAGGGAAATCCTCTTTAAATCCCAAAAACTTGTCTGGTATAGAGCTTTGGCAATGTGACACGAGCGCATTACACAGTATTTAACAAGTTGGTGGATGGGTGTGAAATGACAGTGGAAACATTGCTGTCGGTTCGTACATCTGTTGAGGAGAAATTCAAGGAGGACATTATTTGGTTTCTCTGTTCACTCTCATTTTTGTTGTTGGGCTGAATTGAAAGTTTTTTTTCTATAATTATTCAGCTTTGAGGCAGCTATACAGTCTTAAAGTGCTGCAGATTTTTTCCCCTCAAAAACTGACTGGAGGCAGATTAAGTGTTTGAGGGATGAAAGAAAGAAATGGGAAAACTGGGATTTAAATCGCTCTCTGGTCAGGCACTTCTGTTTATGGAATAAGGTTGCAGTGAAACTGTATTAGCCCCCTGTTAAATAAAATTTTATCTCAAAGAAACTTTTTTTTTTCTCCATACCTGTTCTCCCCCCCACCCCACCCCCCTATGTTTCAATTTCCAGTGGTATGCTTAACACATACAATTTAAACAGTTCAATAGCAAAACAAAGTAGGTACTCAACAGTACCTATTTTTGGTACTTTTGTGTGTTTATGTGGTAATTAAATTTTATTTTTAGGGCTGCAATTGACAATTATTTTGAAAATTGATTAATCAGTCGATTATTTTTACAATTAATTGATGAATCGGACAAAAACATTTTTTGTTTCCTCTTCAAATGTTCTATTTAGGAAAAAAGGACCGACAGAGCTAATAAGCTCACAAAAATCAAGTTGCTACTTAGGTGTTCTGTTACAATAATATCAGGTAATAATTAATTTTCCTTCAAATAAAGAACATTATGTTGACTAGATCGTAACTCAATTAATAGTCAATGTTGTCTATATGAACAGTGATTTAACACAACAAAAGTGAAACTGTAAAGCTGGGGTGTTAGATGTGGTTAAGTTGAATCTCACCCTTGTTCTAGTGCACCTAGGGAAATAATTGGGCATAACAATACAACCAGAGCAGAAACACCACTGACAATGAGATAAACCAGCAGCCCATTTCATAGACTGTTTCAGCACAAGATGCATTTTATTTAAATACTACATCCTACCTTTGTCTTTGTACATATTTCTCTTCCAAGGATGTTTATTCAAATCAAGTTTTTCAATTTTTTCTTCAAAGAGCCAAGAAGGATGTTAGATATTTAATACTTTTTCTTATTTCTTCTGAGGGTTTTACATTTTTGAGGGTGTCCTTTTAGGGATGCTTATATCTCTTTTTTTCTGTGTTTTTAAATCTGGGTCTACCTCTTATCATTCTGAGTGTCTCACCAGAATTTCATGATGGTTACAGAACAACAATAGAGACTCTTGAAAATTTAGTTTAGAGCCCAGCTCCTCCTTTTCCATACAGTACCTTCACTCAGACTTTGTCAGCAAATGAAAATTTAAAGCTTAATCAGCAAATTATTACCATCAGAATGAAACTGTCATCTGATTGAGAGGGCTGGTTTATGATCCATACTCGGATCAGCGTCCATCTAAACACTTGTTCTGATTAACTCATGAACTTACAGCGCCTGTATGTGTAGGGCGTGGCCGCCGCGCTTTTTGGGATGATCTTGTCCCCTCCTGCTCTCTCACCAGCATTAGTTCCCAACTGCTTTCAGAACCTGGTGCGGGTCCATTCAATGCACTCAGAAGAGTCAGAACCATTGCATGTCTGCGTTTGTTTTTGTTTTTCCGCATGAAGAAGTACAAAAGTTCTGCGGGTGTTTTTATGGAAGTTCATCAACTCTGCTAATATCAGAGTTTCTGCGCTGAATATATCTTGGTGCAGGTAAACGCACTTCATGATCAGATTATTTGATTTTGAGCCCAAATAAAAGGTGCTTTCAGAATACATTCTTTCCTTTTAATCCATCCATCCTGACCCGCTTAATCCCACATGGGGTCACGGGGGGTTGCTGGTGCCTATCTCCAGCGTTCACCGGGCGAGAGGCGGGGTACACCCCGGACAGGTCGCCAGTCTATCGCAGGGCAACACAGAGACAGACAGGACAACCATTCTCACACCTAAGGACAATTTAAAGAGACCAATTACACTAACAGTCATGTTTTTGGACTGTGGGAGGAAGCCGGAGTACCCGGAGAGAACCCTGCATGCACAGGGAGAACATGCAAACTCCATGCAGAAAGACCCAGGGTTGGATTTGAACCTAGAACCTTCTTGCTGCAAGGCAACAGTGCTTCCCACTGCACCACCGTGCAGTCCCATCTTTCCTTTTAATCCGAACACATTTCAATCCGATCAGGGAAAGTTGCACATGTAAACAAGCTCCTGTCATGAACCAGCTAAAACGCTAACAGCCGCATTACAAGCTGCCAGACTGACGTTAGACCTCATTTATAGTCGTGCTTCTGGGTGCTGCCCAGGACTCCGCTCACAGCCCCGAGCCAAAAGCTGGCGATGTTTCCGCACGTTGAATCGGAATATTTGTAGAATTTACTACAAAAAAAGCAGCATTTAAAAATACCGCGTCGCTTTGTTTACATCGCTCTGCAGCCAATCAGCATTGACGACCGCCTACAGGTCGCGACATGGCGAGTGACGCACAAATCGCCCAACAAAACGAATCAGTGAGGAAATTTGTTAATTTTAATAAATTTTATCGGTTCGTTGTTGCAGCCCTAGTTTAGTAAAATCTCAAAATATTTCAATTTAACATTTAGCTCTCAATGTATAATTTTTTTAGATCTACAAATGATACTAGTGAAATAATTTATGAATTTTATTACACTGCCTGAATTTTACTAAAACAGCCATGCTTGCTTAGTAGTTAAGATATTGACAGTTTTACTGTGAACACCTTTTTTATGTCTGAGATTCTGTCGCCATACATCATGGAAATCATGGCGCTCTACTTTTATTGTGTTTATGAAGTTTGTGGTCAGACAAGGCGTGGTTGCTTAGAGCATTAGTCAGTTACTACAAGTTCTAAATTGTAATAGGTTTGCCAAAAAAAAATTTGCATTTCAAATATTGTTGGTATATGAAAGTTATAAATAGTAATTATCAAAATCAAGAGCTAGGTAACAAAAAATGAGAATCTTTTTCTGTAATGAATGGTGTGGGTACATATTAAAAAGGCACTGTGCCTTTAAAAATTCAATTTTAGAGCTATAAAATGTTTATAGAACACTTATTTCTGCTCTAATGAATAGTTTCAGTGAATATATCCGTTTTTGCTTCCTCTTATTTTAGAAATCATCACAGTTTTATTATATCTGAATAAAAAGACATAGCAGGTTTCACTGAGTAGATATCTTTTAGCATTTATTCAGATAACAATAAAAGTGATTATTGAAGTATTTTGAAAACCGATCTAGTCTTGTTTAGCAATAGACTAAAGCTGGAGCTGCACGTAACCAAATCTCCAAAAGCACAAACTCTGCCCGTAAAAGTAAAACAAACTAAAAAAGAGCAGCTTAAAGGTCATGCAATGCGCTACTTCGGAACTCCAGTTTCAGTAAGCAGCATACTGCAGTTGTTTTTTAGGACAGATGCTGATGTTTATTGCTATTATGATGGAACTAACAGTGAAAAATACAATGCTGCAAGTAACTTCCAACAATATGTTTCCTGGGTTTACCAACCAGCGTCAAGCAGGTTTTACATCGTCGTGATGAATCAAAACGCTAATGATGATAAACTGCAGTGGAGACGATATATCTGACGTTAACTAGCCCTCCGAGAGCGGACGTTCTCACTCTCCACTAATGAGATGATCCCTCGGGCCAAAAGGCTCCACACTGCTCCAACATAATCAAATCCTTTTAAATCCACCCAGCCTACAGTATTACTAGAGCTGCCTGTGTTTACCTCTGACACCGCCGCGGTACCGTTTAGAAATAAATCTCCGGAGTGCCGAGGCACTTGATCCTGACACTCTCTCCGCGCTGCATCTTCGCGCCGCCTTTAAAGTGTGTTCAAAGTGCACTGCAGACAGTTCCCTGTGTGGCAGGTAGGAGAGGAGATGCAGAGCGTGGTTTACAGTTACAGATAACAGCGGAGGCTGATGTGGGCCAGATTCTCCCAAGGCTTCAACTGCATTTTTTTTTTTAAGGGAACTCATAATAGTGGCAAATGCCCGGTGAGCTGAAAATTAATCTTTGAGAATTGTAGTAAGGACGTTGTTGTGGAAACCAGCATTTAAAGTAATGGGTGTCAGTGTGTGCAGATAAAATAGCTAAGTTTTCAGCAGCTAAAAATCACTGTTATAAACACGATGCCCCCCCCACTCAGCTTGAGATTGATGTAACATCTGCTTAGCAAGTCAGCGGCTGTAGCGACGAGTTGAGACGAGACTGGAAAGGAAACTTAAGCTGGTTTATCATGCGGCCGGTCACGTCTCTGCTTAGTTTAAAGCTACAGTGAAAAGTACTTTGGCCCCTCCTCTGTTTTTGCTTTTTCTGTCCCTCTTAAATATTTCAGATCAAGCATACCTTCCAAAAAGTTTCCTCTGTTGTCTCATCTGTCCACCGAATATTTTCCCAGAAGTCTTCTCTCTTTATTTACTCCAGCACCATGTCCTAAAAGCCTTCTTCACTAGAAATAGAATTCGTCTCATATCTGATCCCTGATTAAATGTGGTTCGCAGCACTAAAACAGCATTGTGTGGGTTCCCTGCTGTAGGGATCCTAACCTGGGAGACTCCTAAAAACCCAGAGTGGACCCTGGGATTTAAAGCCAAAGAGACAGGAAATGTGTTTTTGTGCATATTAGAAATAATAAGACACACAATTATCAATTAAAGGGCCAATTAACAACAAGCAGTCTTAATTGCATCATGTGCCTCCTACACATATATCTGCCTGTAGGAATTTGTTTGTGAAGTTGAACTCGATAAAGAAGTGCATTGTTTTGACTGTATTGAACTTATTTTAAATATTAAAACAGGCATTCCCTGCACACATTCACTCTTAGCTGTATGGTTAACAAATAGATGTTACATTTTTTTCAGACACCCTGAATAAAGTGGATGAATTTTTTTAAAACGATGTAATGTGTGTCTTTTAGCACATTTGCAACCTGAATTGTGATGTTAAGTCTTGTTTTACTAAGTTTACACAGACCATGCTTCTCAAAGGAAGTGATTGCACTGAAGCATGTTGGACTGCAAAAATCCCAAAGTCTGATTCCCTGTGGGGGGGGGGTGTATTAAAGAAAATGGCACCTGTTAATTTCTTTAAGATAAAATAACTCTATGATGTGTAAATTAACATTGGGGGGTTTCCTTTTTGGCATTCACTTGCATGGAGTCGTTCTGCATAGAGTTTGCATGTTGTACCTATGTATGTGTGGGTACTCGCACTTCCTCTCACCAGTACAAAAACATAACTATTAGGTTAATCGGTTGCTCTAAAATGGCCCTTAGGGATGGCTGTGTGCGTGCATGGTTTTCTGACCCTGCAAAAATAAGGATGAATGGACTTGCATACGAGATTAAGCTTGAATTGGGACATTGTTCATCTTTGAGTCTGTGTGTGTATGTGTGTGCAAGCAAGCAAGCCGTATTTAGTTGGTGTAAGAAGGAGGAGCTCCTATTTAGACATTTGGAAAAACTGCTACAGAGAATGTAGATCTAACTCTTTTTTTTTTTTTTCACAAAAGTCTGACGGCCTTTATAAATCCAACATGTTCCGTAACAGCCAGCAGTTCAAAGCTCAAAATAATAAAACAGAGCAGCGTTGTTATACTGCCCTGTTTCCTGTTTTCTACTGAAAGTCTTGCTCTCTCTCACTGTTTATCAGCCTGAGTGAACCACATGATTAAATCTCAAAGTTCGGTTTCTCAATAAACTATTGAACGTCGGCGCTTCCCCTGACGCTGTCTCAAACCCCCCAGTGATTTTCAGTGTTCCTCCGTTAGGAACAGCTTCCGCACAGAAGAGCGTTGTCAGCGCAGCTTTGTAGTATTTTGAGATGACGCCTTCAGTGTAATGACCAGATTTCTTCATTTTCCATCCAGCTTGTCAGTGCCAGTCAGCCTCAGTTCCTGTAATGTTGACCTTGCTTAGTCACTTCCTCATCTACTTAAGCTTCAGACTGAGCTCAAGGACTCAAAACTACGGGGTTACTCTCATAACTATGCTGTTATGCTGACTCTGAAGACAGAAATAACATGTCTCTGCATTGCATTTATGGATGGCAATACATACAGTATATGAGAACCACTTCTTGTGTCTCTTCCCTGACATTTTAGTTAAGGAATCCACTCTTGTTCTCTTTTTTTTCCCCTCTATGCTCCCACAAAATACAGTAATTGCTCTCAGCGCACATCACACCATATCTCAAGAGATAACAGGCAATTATAGCTGATGCAGTACAGGTTAAGGCTGTAAAAAGAAGAGGCCAGCTGGCAACAGCAGCCAGTTGTGTGCTGAACTTTGTGCTGGTAGCTGATTTTTTTTCATTATTATTTTTTATATATATATATATATATATATATATATATATATATATATATATATATATATATATATATATATATATATATATATATATATATATATATATTTTTTTTTTTTTTTTTTTTTTTTTTTTTTTTTTTTTTTTTTTTTTTTTTTTTTTTTTTTACAAAGGATTCAGAGCACAAATTTATATAAACAACAGAATAGTAAAACTATTGTTAAAGCTGACATCAAAGAACTGTCATGTCTAGACTTCCATTCATGTTTTTATGGTGGGATGGATAAATCTTAGATTTTCTTCTCTAAGGTTTCCTTTGCCCTGTTTTTGAGATCTGCAGCGCCTTAATTTGGAAACGTGGGCCGTTTCATTATGTCAGATGTGAATAACCTGCTTTGCCATGCATCACTTTTAACAAGTGATGCTGAGTTATTACCAGCTGTAGGGGCACTGAATTGTGACGGAGCTCTGGCTGGCTGCAGACATGAAAGGTTCAAATTAAAGACAGATTTTTTTTTATTTTTTTTTTTGTCAGCAGCCATTTAAATCATTTAAGATCCCCTGCACTGTGTTATGCCCATATTTTAACTTGGAGTCATAATCTTTTGATGTTAATTTGTCTTGTGACTCATCTAACGGCCCATTTTGTTCCTTTCATTTTTTCCAATCTTTTGAGAAAGCTAGTGTAATTGATTCTGGCCCAAGATGGGCATAATGTACAATCTGTCCGTTATTCTGATTTTTCTGCACCATTTATTTGTCGGATGGGGGGGGGGGGGGGGGGGGTTATGGCTTATTGCCACTTGGTGAAAAGGTGTTGTGCGATGCATCAAATGGATTTATTTTTTCTTTTGAATGTTAATTAGGATGTATTTTTAATCAGATGCTGATGAATACGGTCCCTTACTGTAAATAGCTGGATTGTCTAGTTATGCCACGGTCCTATAGTGTCATATATATATATATATATATATATATATATATATATATATATATATATATATATATATATATATATATATATATATATATATATATATATATATAATTCTTTTTTATAACCTAATGTGTTTGTCTACCCTTTTTTTGCTCTGATATTGTTGCTGAATATCAGTTAACGTGTTTTTAACAAACTAGAAAGGATTTAGCACTCATGTAATATAAACTTAATGGAAAGCTTTTCTGTTAGTGAGGGAAATGAGTTTTGCAGCCAGATGACAGTCAGTGTGCAGCAACCTGTGGCGGACGCTCGTACGTTCCGCGCAGAAATGAGACACGAAGACACGTCTGCAGAATTTATGTGGCACTATACTTCTAGACTCTAGAGGGCAGCGTTGGGCTCCTGCACCAAGCGTACCGCACGGCACTACACGTAGAAGTAGAAAACTGTTGTTTTAAGGCATCTTACTTTCTTCCACGTTTTTGGCCGATTAAAAAAAAAATGTCTACATTTAAGAACTTCCACCTGCATCTGCTGGTCCTCGTAGTTAGAAATTTGAAAAGAAACTTTTTGCTGCGCGGAGGGGCGTGGAAGCCAAAATGTCATAATATGGTCACGCGGACCTCGCGGGTGCATCAAGCGTAAACCAGGCTTTACTCTGCTCTTCCTAAAGCCACAGGAAAAATGGCGCATTTTCTCTGGCATCTAGTTTTGAGGGGGTTTAAACAGTAGGAACAGTGTTAGAAAAAAAAACAAAACAAAAGTAAACCTTGGTTGACCCGTGACACCACTAATAGTTCTGTGCCTGCTTTGTAGTTCATCTATGTAAAACATTTGTCCTGCACTGCCTTCCTCTTCTTACACTGCAATATTATATTTTGGCTTTCAAAAAATGATATTGCTATAGAATTGCTTGCTATGTCAAGGTTAAAACTCGTCCTCCCCAGAGCGTGCAATAAATATGTTCTGGTATAAACCTTTTCATTTGTTGTCTAATGAAAGCACGTTTAATCAAATTAGCTTTCGGCAGTTTCTTAAAGAAAAAAACAGGTTGTGGGCGAAACAGCGGGTCACGTCAGGAAACATTTTACAGATGCAGAGCTGACTGTTTAACGTTCATAGTCTATTATGCACTAGAATCATTACTCAATGTTTTATTGTTAAATCTTTGTTTCGTAATGTACCACATACAAACACGTTTGTCATTAAGCTTATGAATTGGGCTGAAATATTTTTAAAGCTGAATCAGATAGATGGCGTAGCAACTATACATTATAACTCTTTACGTAGATAACATCATATAATTGTTTGTTTTGAATACCATTTACCATAATTGTATCATTAAATTGATGCCACTAAACAATTTTATTTATATATATATTTATTATTATTATCAGTAATTGTGCAGTCCTTTTATTTTTAGCCTTTCTGCTAAGTCTGTTCTCTTTTGCTTTAGAACTTAAAGGAGACAGATACAAGTTTAACTCCTCCCAGCCAGTAGGTGGTGCACTCGCGCTCGCCCGCTCTCATTACAACCTACAGCTGTACTGTTCGCCAGCTATATATATATATATATATATATATATATATATATATATATATATATATTAGAGCTACTACAATCTGGCAGTGCTTGAGCTCCGTCTCACGTGACTTCATCCTACTATTCCTATTGGTGCAGAATCCTTTCGTGACAATGTTGGCATGGTAAGCAGAAGTAAATATTTAGATTTTGGACCCGTCAAAATAAAAAAAAAACTATTATTTATATACTATATATATTAATATTTCATTAAATGTAAAATTTTTGTTCTTTACCTCTCTAGACGTTATGTGGATGTATTATTTTTGAGAACTTAATTGTTTTAATAAAGTTGTAGCTATAACCTTTAACTTTAGATTAGCTTGTTTTTTGTTACTGATCTAGTGTGAAACTCTGTCACACCCAAATTTCCCCATTGTGGGACAATAAAGCTATTTCTTATTTTATCTCTTATCGGTAACCATATTCATGGCTCATATCTGTCACATTCGGACATAGCAATGCTAGGTTTTTTTGTTGTTTTCATACCAACTGCTGCTCTTTAAAACCTTTCTGGATCTGGGCTATGATTTTGTTTAAGCAGTGTTTTGACCAAAGCTCATTTGACCTTTAAGTACGTCCTTTATACACGCTTGCGGGTACTTTGATAACAACTTTAACCACCGGAGAAGATTACAGTGTATGTCTTTAAGTCATGTTTAATGAAACACTGAATGGGTTTGTAATAAGCCCTTTCTGTTGGGCTCTCCCCCTCTCCGTGGTCCCTCCTGTTCCTCCCCAGCCAATCAAATATGCCTTCACTGCCGGGCTTATGACCCACACCAGTTTCTATAGCAACACCAGTCTGCCTCCTGGAGAACATGTCATGCATGTTAAGTGACTCTCAGATGCTCACTCGTCTCCTGCGCCTGCTCATAAGTAGATACTCAAACACGCTGTTTTACACACACACACACACACACTGGATAAAGTGACAGCAAATTAGAACTTTGTGTTTGAAGGTCTATGGGACTTTGAAAGTTTTTTTTTTCTACATTCATTTTATATATATATATATATATATATATATATATATATATATATATATATATATATATATATATATATATATATACATTTTTGCAGGAATGAACTCAGTAGCTTTAAAATGCAGTTAAAAACCACTCTGCATTAAGTGGTCTAATTTAGTATCTTTATTATGTCATACTGGAAGCTGCAGTTTATGTTAAGAACTTTTGTCTCTTCATGGTTTGTGCAGGACAGCTTCTGTTTCCAAAGTTATGTCTGACTGACACCATTCAGCTGCAGCTATTAGCACGGCGGACACTGTTTCCTCACAGTTAGAGCAGTTAGCTGAAGTGCTACACCAACGCTAGCCTGTTTATTCAACTCCAACACATTTCAGTGTTCTTTTCCAATTATCGGTGTGCAGATGTAACTTGGCTCTTGCTTCATAAATGTAGCACTTTCCTTTTCCCTGATATTAGCCGTAACAACTGAGTTGTCTTTATGTCTTTGTCACAGCTGCACTAATTGCAGTATCAGTGCGTGCAATACCGCAAACAATATATTTAGCCCCTTTAAACAACCCCTGAATAGATTACTGCATATGTGGGTTAGTTGTAATCATTGATGTGATCTCAATATTTAGCAATAGTATCGGAATTACAGGATTTCCTACCATTGTGCAGGCTTAGGCCTTCTTTAATTTATTAATGAGCAACAATGCTAAATGATTATATATTTAAACGATTAACTGCTTTGGGTATTGTTCTTTTAAACTGGATACAGCTGGTCTACAGTAAATTTCTTATTTTCATCTAGGAGTTTCTGTTGAGCAAAGTTTAATATGTCCCAGACATTAAATCTCATGGGGGTTTCACATTACAATGTTCCCAATAACTTGAACAAAAAACAAAAAAAAAATCATGTCTCAGCCTCTTTTTTTCATGCAGCTTAACAAAGTTTGAAAGCATTTCAGGATTTCTGGATATGAGACATGTTGGAAATGATTACTTCAATTCAGCAGAAACACTGTAGACTTTTATTTTGTTTGTTTTTGTACTTCAGTTTACTGAGATGTCACAGCAAATAATTTGACTCCAATCAGCTACTTGCAAAAAAATCCAGCGCATTTCTATACCTAAAAACAAAACAAATACGTGGGTTTATTTGTATATGTAACACTTTGACCTACCAGCGGTCAGGGCATGAAAACTAAAAGAAGATACGCAAATATTTGATCTTGAGGCCAACGTTCTACACAGGAAATGGCCATTGATACCTTTTTTGTCACAAACAGTCTTGTGTTGATCCCGTAATGTTCACATTTTTTAGGAGCAATGCAAGAGCTGTCTGGTTCAAAGCGAATGCCGTTGGTGATGTATGCTTTGTCCTCTGAAATCCAAAGACTAGTCCAGGGGACCGACTGCACAATATTAATAGCCTGCGGTCAAAGCTGCTACATTCTTCTGTGTGTTTTTTGTGAGAGTGTGAGAAAGCCGGGGCGAGCTGAAGTGTCACAGAAATTAAGCAAACCAGCGCGACTCAGAGATTATGTAGTTGTTGGTCGATAATGAGGCAGGCCGACTGACTAACTCACTCATACACACACACACACACACACACACAACAGCAACACACCGCCAGGCACATCCTTTCCCTGCTCCCCGCTCCTCAGACTTTTAAAAGAACGAAGGCATGACGTGACAATCCATTCAGATAAAGCTGCCTCCTCAGTGGAGAAAAGAAAGCTGAAGCATGATGGGATAAATAAGAGCCGATGTAGATCAGTAGCCCAGTGAGTTACAGCCTGTGGAACAGTCTGAGTGGGGCTATGCTGAACTATCCAGACATTAAACTTCTCACTCGGAGCTGCGGAAATATGGCAAAAAAAAGTAGTGTATTCTCTTATTTTGGCTCACAACTTAATGTTCTGCTGCTTCTTTAACAAAAAGCAGGGGGAAAAAAAACTATATTTATCTCTTTCATTTAGTGCCCTGTAAACGTTTTTATATCCTTTGAATTTTTTTCTGAGGCTACCACGTTCTAACTACAGTTTGAAAAGTGTTTTTAAATTAGGATTTTATGCACTAGACAGACGCCGAGTAATGCCTGGTTGTGAAGTGGAAGAGAATCGTATTATTTACGAGTTGTTGCACTGGATTTTATTTAGACTCATCAGAGTAAAGTTGGAAACGAATACATGCCACACAATTTAAAAAATAAAATCTTTGTAATTATGCACTATTTTATGTTGGCCTCTTGTTTAAAATCCCAATGAAAAGGATGGAAGTTTGTGGATGTAATGCGACAAAGTATGAAAAAGTTTGAATGTGATGAATAGCAGCGGATAAACTGGTCTGCATTTAATAGCGTCTTTATTTTTTCATTCATTTTCTTAAGAATAACAACTGTGGCAAATGTTTATAATGCAATTAAACTCATGTGTTTTGAGTGTTATTATGGACAAAGTTTCATATTGAGTAGAATAGAAATGCTTTTATGTCCCACAATGGGAGAAATTCAGGTGCTTCATGAATATTGGCAATTATAGAAATAAGATTTTATAAATTTATGTTTCTTCTGTCTGTGCAGCTAAAGGGTCACAATCCAGTAGAATTTGGATCCCAAGTTGACTCCTGCTTTCTCTGCCTTGGGATCAACCCCTGACCTGGCCTTATTTCAATCAAATAAACACCCCTCTGGATTGCCATCTTAGATTAATACCTTCAGTGTCCTAAATTAACTTATTTATTCTGCCAGCGTGTGCCTCTCCCAGCCAGAGGACATCCTCTGTCTGATCTGTGTGTGCCTGTATGGAAACAAGGCGCTCTCCTGCCCATGCTGCTCCTCCACACTACAAACACTGAGTGGAAAGCAGCATTTAAATACACACTCTCTTAGCCTGCCCCCTACTGTTGCTCAGATCTACTTTCAAACACACATGTATGCACTTTCACATCCTCTGAGGAAAATCCGACCCCAAAGCACCAAATAGGTAGACAGAATCAGCACAAATGTTATTTGTAGCTTAAATTAGTCTTGGTACATATTTCTCACTCTATTTTCTCTTAATAAAAACCAATTAAGCAATCTGGAGAAAGAGGGTGGAGGACTTTGTGGAGCATACTGCCTCTTGTGGCTTAGTGAGGTATTGCTGCCACTGTAATATTTACTTTTAGTGGATTAGTAGAAGACACAGTTGTTACAATTGAACTTGGATTCCAAAGTTATTTGAAAGTCTAACTTTATTTCCATTATGGGTTAAAATATGAAATATATATATATATATATATATATATATATATATATATATATATATATATATATATATATATATATATATATATATATATATATATTTATTTATTCTTTTTTATGCTGAGGGTTTTCCAGTTGTTTTTTGCTAAAATTTATATTGGTTTATAAAACGCTTTTTTGAGGGCATTTCTAAAATCTAGACAATGAAATTGAGAAAATTAATAAATATTCTTATTCCTGTTGCCAAACCATAGACACCTAAGTATGCAATTTTGTGAGCTTAATTTGCTTACTAAATAGATTCACCTAAATTATTTAAATTGATGTTTTGAGGAATATTGTAAAATTCTTTAACATCACATTTCTGTGTACAATTTCTCCCCCAAGTGCAATATTTTGAGCTTGTAGTTCTCAGCTTCACCAGTTGGTGTCCTCCTTTCCACGTCTCCCAACTGTTTGAGCAGACAGGTTCAATTGTTTCTTTGGACATTTGATTGTTCTGTAAAAAAAAAAACTCTTTTGCACTCCAGTGCCGCTCTGACTGAGACCTCTAACCTCTCCTTCACGGCGTCAGTAGATATTAGTTTCAGTCGTTGTGTAAATGGAGCAGTCAATGTCACATTGAACAGGTATTTTGTGACACACCTCTTTTCTTTTTCCTCCTTCCTACAGCTGAACAGAGCTAAGTGCCGGCAAGTTGAGCACGGTCCGTCCAGAAGCCTCTCCTCCCCAATCCCTTCCAGACCTTTCCCCCCTTCGGACCGGCTATCCTGTTCCCCAGTTTTCACCCCTCCACTACACTCATCGCCGAGGACGCACACAAGCCGAGCTGCAGAGGCCAACAGCTCCCTCACTAACCAAGATGATCACGTCGGAGCTTCCTGTCCTACAGTAAGTGAAACACCCAGGAGGCTTTAGTTTTTTTTCCCCCCCAGCACATGAGGACTTTTTTGTCTGGATGTTTTTGTGCAAAAAATGGGTTTATATTTCTGCAACCAGAGCCTTGTTCATGCTTTTAGAATTTAATTTTCTAAGAACATTCAATACTGAAAAAGTCCCGTGTTCTGCTCTTCAAGGGACTCCTCCAATGAGTCCGGGGCAACGGACACTGTAAGCTTAAGCATGAACATGACCGAGATGGAGGATCCCGAGATGAAAGGCAAGAAGAAGAGAGGGAGGCCTGGAAAACAGACGCAGGTATGGGTCTGTGGTTTAATGCTAACAAACGAAAAGGCATTTTTACAACAACAAAAAAAATGCATACATTCTAATTGGTCCTCGTTATCAAACAATGCTGTCACGTTCAGTTTGATGTTCAAATTCTAGTGGTTGAAAGGTTTTCTATCTAAGGTAACCCAGCAGACTGCATTGAGCCACTAGCTATGTTTGTATGCGCAAAATTCATTGATCAGATTGAAATGCATTCAAGACTGAAAACATAACAAATAATTCGAATACATCGTTTACATGGGGCGCAAAAATCAATTAATCCGATCATGATGTGCATTTACATTTATTCAGAATAGAAGCGATCTGACATGTGCAGAGAATTTCTCTTAAGAAAAGCACAGAAGAAGAAGAAGTTGAACTTATGTCTGTACCGAAAAGTAAACAAACGCGGAAGTCTGTTCTTGTATTACTTTATTGAGAAACCGCATACACACAAACACAGAAGTGTGTTCATTCATTCTTCTGGGTGCCCAGAATGGACCCGTGGGAGGTTCTAAGAGTGTTTGATACATTACTACACTCCCTAATAAAGCTACAGGCTTAGCAACATGCTATCAGTCTTCCACAAGGCACACGTGCAGTTTGCCCCGATCCAAATGATGCAATCAAAACAAGGGTTTAGATGGACGCAGTTTAGATTAACAATCGGCATAAAGCACCAAACTCATTCAGAATAAAATTTAATTTCAATCTGCCTTAATCCAATCTCAATATTCCAATTGCCATGTTTACACAAGGCATTTTTATTCCTTTCATCCCTTTATTCCAACTACGTATGTCCATGTAAACGTAGCTACCGACTTGCAGTATTCACTCTTCCTGGACGACGGTGTAGTCACAGTGGACAGTCGCCTGCGTTGTGTCATTGGCTTTGCAGCGATCCCTCATACCGAGCATGCATGTAGCGACAGTGAAGAGGAAAACTCCCGTTTACAGGAAGAAACCTCCTGCAGAACCAGGCTCAGTGTCAGCAGCCATCTGCCGCGACCGACTGAAGGTTTGAGAAGACAGAGCAGAGACACAAAAAGAGCACAGAAGCACAGATTCAGGAGTACTTTCTATGTGAGAGAAAAGGTTTATTGGCTTTAGTGGCTTCCTCTAGGAGATAAACGCATATCTAAGCAGAGAAGCTCTGAGCCAGTTTTCAAGTCTGTTTTAGTTCGTTGTAGTAAAAGCTGAGCCAACAGCTATGTCTATAGGAGAGAAACGGTTAAACACTGAAACACGGGGCCATTCATCTATGGAGGGTGAGCATGTATGTTTACCAGTATGTCTTTGTGTTTTTGTTGGTTATTGACGTTTTGATCACTAAAGACGGCCAGTAAGAAGCCCCGGAAGTCTCCGACAGACAAGACACTGAGCATGGCCAGAGGGAGGGGGAAGGCCAACGGTGTGGCTCAACAGAACGGAAACGCAGGGGAGCCCGTCACTCTCTTTGAAGTTGTCAAACTGGGAAAGAGTGCAATGCAGGTGAACTTAAACTCTTTTCTTTTTTTTTTTACCGCTGACCTATTACATCATTTTGTATATGACAGGGTTTCTAGGCAGTCCATCTTTTGGTACTTTTCAGGTTTCAGATGAGTGGTATTTCTTGGCCTTGTTCTGTGTCCCACTTGCTTACATTTGGATTTATCCATCAGTCAATCATTTTATTTTTCCATCTGCCCTGCATCTTTCTATGCCATTGTTTGTTCATCCATCCATCCTACATCCCTCCACCTATTTGTTTGTTTGTCAGTCAGTCGATCATTTCATGCATCTGTCTGTCAGCCCATATTTCATCCAGCCACCCAACCATTTACCCTCCAAACTGTGCAGCCATCCATCCACTTTCAATCTCTGGAAAATCAGCCATACTTTCCTGTTTAATGTTTGTATTTATATTTTACAAACTGGCCAAAAAAAAAAAAGAGAGCGGGGTGCTACAACTAGACATCTGAAAAAAGTTTGTAATTTTGACACCTCAACCCAGTTTTATCCTCAAATTTCATGGTGTCCTTAAATCTTTGCACACTTGTGCTGCACAAATGCAATCTTTGAAATAAGTATTTATTTTAATTTCTTATATGACAACAGCTGCTTTTTGAACGGAAGCAGTAAAGAACTGGCGCTGTGAACATTTGTCATTGTTTGTCTATTTGCAGTCTGTGGTTGATGAATGGATTGAAGCGTACAAGCAAGACAGAGACTTGGCTCTACTGGACCTCATCAACTTTTTCATCCAGTGCTCCGGTTGCAAAGGTGACACTTTTCTTTTTCTTCTAAAAGTGTTTAGCTTCACTTTGGCTGGATCTCTTGTCTGACCTGACGGGAACAAGAAATAACAATGTGTCCCTTCTTCCTGTGCATCCAGGCACTGTGAGGATAGAGATGTTCAGGAACATGCAGAATGCAGAGATCATCCGTAAGATGACAGAGGAGTTCGATGAGGTAACAGTGTTTAAAGACACCATACAATGCTCAGCTGTTCTCGAGCTCTAATGAAGCTCTGCTGAAGAATAGTCCTGCACAGCATATTTAGGACCTCTGCTTTGTAACGTTTCACCACTTGAGACCTTATCGATGTTGCAAAATGCTACATGCTCATTTGAAGAATAGGAAATAAATGCCATCGATGTTCTGGTTGATTTAAGTTGTAACATTTCCTTCATGATATAAGTACTTGAAACAGATTACCGTATTTGTTCAGATCATAAGGCGCACTCTGAATTAATGTGTCTGTGTCTTTGTTCAGACATAAATAGACACGTTAGTTCGCAGTGCGCACCCAGAGGAGGGTAGAGCGGCCAGAAATTTTACTCAAGAGTAGCGATGCTTCTTCATGATATCTACTCAAATGTAAGAAGTACAGTGCAGTCGGGGAGTTGTGGCCTAGTGGTTGGAGCATTGTGCTTGGGTCCTGGAGGTTCTGAGTTCAACTCCCACAGACTGCTGCTCTGGGTCCCTGAGCAAGACCCTTAACCCCAGACTGCTCCCCGGGCGCCGCACAGTGGCAGCCCTCTGCTCCCCAAGGGGATGGTTTAAATGCAGGGAACACATTTCGTTGGAATGTATGTTGCAATGACAATAAATGAATTATTATTATAATAATATATTATTATTATTATGTAAAACTACTAGAAGTATGTTTTTTTTCAAAAGGTTACTCAAGTACATGTAACTAGTTACTACCCACCTCGCACAGCATATAAGGCGCATTAAATAGTCTTCCCAAGTGTGTAATATCGCTCCGCCCCTCCTGAGAGGGAGAGCTGTCCGTCTCTGTTGGGAGGACACGGTAGTTGGACTGTTGCTAACCTAAGACCAAAATAAACGTAAGTTTTATATTGTATTGACTTACTAGGTTTGTTGTTGCACGTCTAGTTTAGACATTACAGTCAGGCAGTCTTGTAGACAGCTCAGGGATCCAATCAGGTCGTCACCCGTTGTAGGTACCAGATCGTCTTGGGCTGCCAGATTGGCTCGGGCGCTACCCGATGACGTCTATATATGGCAACTCAACTCAAACAAACTACATTATGCCCGCGGTCTCCATTTGTTACAAATCAATTTTATTTTGTTAATTTACGGTTATTTTCCTGTAAATTAGTCCAGGCATGAAAACATTTAACATAATTTTGAAATACTTGTGTGGTAGTCTGACAATTTAATCGGTAATTTTGCAGGATCAAAGTTACAACTTTAGAGAAATTTAATTCCTCCAATTTTTGTTGTGAAGTTGTGAAGGGAAACTAAACCATAAACTCATTTCATTTTTAATAAAAGTCAGCAGCCAAATTTAATTTTATCACGGCATTCATCACTTGAAAATCAATAACGTTCATTCCTCCTTTTTGTACTGATGTTGTTCTTTCTGATCACATGTTTTTTTATAATTCCAGATGAAATTGTGATGAATTTGATTTTTTTTTTTTATTGTGGTATTTGGTACATTTAGGATATATGCTGGATAAATTAGTCTGGCTAGCCCTTCCATTTTTGTTAACAATATTCTTCCAAACATTGAGCCAATTGTCAAATATTTGTTGATTTTTTTTTTTGTAAAATGGCTTGAATATTTGTTCAAGCTTTTGAGAAAAAAGAAACCGCTAAATTAACTTAACAAAATTGATTCGTTACAAATGCAGACCGCGGGCTCTATGTAGTTTGTTTGAGTGGTGTTGCCATAAGGTGATGTCATCGGGAGGCGCAGGGACCATGGCGATTTTCTTCGTAAAATTGTCCGTTTACAAACCGCAATCCCGCTCTCGAATAAAACCTACACCCCGCTATAATTACTTTAGTAAGTTGTCCAGACCAATTACAATATTTTGCGCAATTGAGCAAACGTTAAACCAACCATGTATAGTGACGTCATCAGAAGGCGCAGGACCCGAGTCGATCTGGTACCTACATCGTAATGCTCTGAATATCCATTGAGCGGTGCGGCTTCATTGCTTACCAAAGTTACTTACTTTGGTGTTACTTACACATTTTAACAGATTTTTGAGCGCTTTGTATCACATAAAATTGTGTATGTATCACATGAATCAAGTACAGTAGTCGCATATAAAGCACACCTTCAATTTGTGAAAAAAATTAAGGATTTTACGTGCACCTTATAGTCCGAAAATATTACGGTATAAGTTTATCTAAACCATGAAAAAGTTCAGATGTTAAAATCTCTTGATTTTTGTGTCAACAGGACAGTGGGGATTATCCTCTAACTATGCCCGGCCCTATGTGGAAAAAGTTTCGCTACAACTTCTGCGAGTTTATCGGCGTTTTGATCCGCCAGTGTCAGTACAGCATCATCTACGACGAGTACATGATGGACACAGTCATTTCCCTCCTTACTGGACTGTCGGACTCCCAAGTGCGAGCCTTCAGACACACCTCCACGCTAGCAGGTACTCTCAGACGGCTGAGGAGATGGAAATCTGTTTGGTCTAATCGGTTGTGATCAGGCAAAACTTGATTTTTGTAAGCAAAATCCATACGATTATTCTGTTACTTAGGGTTTTTCATGTCAGCATTTGCTCTAACGCTTTTGAGTGTTGAATATTCAATATAAGTTTTTTTTTTTTGTCTCTGTAGCAATGAAGCTGATGACGGCGCTAGTTAATGTTGCATTGAACCTGAGCATTCACCAGGACAACACCCAGAGACAATACGAGGCTGAGAGGAACAAGATCGCTGGCAAACGGGCCAATGAGAAGCTGGAACTGCTGCTACAGAAGAGGAAGGAGGTTGGCTGATGCTGGATCTCGCTTTTCACTCATTTTCTCTCATTGCATGAACGGATATAGCCTAAGATTCATTTTAAATATTTCTGAGATTTTCCAACGAACTCTCATCAAATATTTAGTGCAAAGGGAGAAGGCAGATAGGTAGGGACGGATACCAAATTCAGTATTTTTTTTATAAGCACCGACTGAATCCTGTCAAACAGTATCATATTTTGGTACCTAAACGCATCATTGTGACGGAGAGGGAGTAGAAGAGTGGCTGATTTTCCATGCCAAATGAACACAGCATTGCACGCACAAGATGACGTCAGTAGTTTCTGGTCCAGTCAACAAAGCACGGCTGATAGAAAGCGCTCTCTCCACTTTCCAAAATACGATGCAGATTACACTTGCTGCAATATTTGTACAAGGCCAGCGGCGGGAATACTTCAAACCTGAGGAAGCTGCTGGTCACCGCTGCCAATTTAGTGAATTTCTTGATATATTTAGCGACTTTTAAGACGAATCCAGCGACCTTTTTTTTCAAAAAAGTGACTAAAGAAAAAATCTAGCGACTTTCTTCTGTTTTTGGTGACTTCTGGTGAAAGCACCAATCGTTCTGCAGTTATTGTCTTGGGAGAGCGGCGAGTGCTGCTGTGAGCACCTTCAGACTTCTCCCAGCCCAGCAGCTGCCTCGTCGTTAGACTCGTCTGCAGTCAGAGCAGAGACTCTGCTGCCTTTGCAAATGTTTCCCACGCAGAATTACAAAGTTGGCTAAAATATAATGTTTTAACACTTTTTTTTTTCCTTCTCTGAACATGTTACCCTAAAACAATTCCCTGAATTTTATTATTAGCTTCAGTTCATTATTTACCTCATTCACTTTGTGTGCCTCTGATATGTGTTGTTTTGGTAAAAATTTGTTTTATGTGCTGTGGATTCAGGCAATGTATTAAAATGTATCAATTATTTAATAAGATTTCTAGATCCAAACAAGGGTATATATTGAGAAATAAATGTTAAATTGAAACATTTAGAGATTTTATTAATAAAGTAATATTTATTACTATATAAACACACAAGTACTGAAAATAGGTACTGGTATTGATTCCCAGGTACCGGGTATGGGTACCGAATCGGTTCAAATGTGAAAGGTAACCATCCCTACAGATAGGCTATTTTCCTCTGAAGCGATTCTAAAACCAAACACTCAGTAAATAAACAAAAACCTACAAGATGCAGTAGCAACCTATTACTTTGAGTCAGTTAACATGGTTCCTACAGTCTTGAAAAATACGAAATTTGATCAATGAGGAATTTTCCAGGTCTGGGTTAGTATGAAGGAAGATGAGTTTGGAAACGGATTTGTATGTTCTGGCCTTACTTAATGTCCTGCTGCTAAATGTCGCTCCCATTCATCAATTTGTCCATCTTTCTTAATCTGTCTGTCCATCCATTAGTTTGGAATTTAAACAGATAAAAAATTAAAGAAAATTAAAAAAAAATTGAAACCACTTACATTAGTGTTATTCTGTAGAAGCAAAGGCTCGTAGATTACCTGAAGCGTTTGAAGGTCTGGCATTATTAGGTTTTTCCCCTTTTCCACATAAACCACAGTGTGGCTTAATGTTTAGAGCAATATTTAACAGTTCTTGTTTTTTGACCTGTTGGGGATTTCTGTGTTCAGCTTCAGGAAAATCAAGACGAAATAGAAAATATGATGAACTCCATCTTTAAGGGCATCTTTGTGCATCGCTACAGGTAAAACGTCCAGCTTATCCCTTTCGTAAATTGTGTAATATTTTCATCAAAGGGTATAAGCAGATGTGTAACCGTGGTGCGGTGGTCTGTATTTTCTAGGGATGCTATTGCTGAGATCCGAGCCATTTGCATCGAGGAGATCGGAGTGTGGATGAAGATGTACAGCGATGCGTTTCTCAACGACAGCTACCTAAAATATGTTGGTTGGACACTACATGATAGGGTGAGCAGTCGGTCCAACTCTGAGCATCCAGGGATTTAAGTCTTAGGCCTACCTGCTGAGATGTTTGCTTTGTTCGCAGCAAGGAGAAGTGCGTCTGAAATGCCTGAAGGCTCTGCAGAACCTTTATACCAACAGAGAGTTGTTCCCCAAGCTAGAGCTTTTTACCAACCGCTTTAAGGTAACACAACCAGCTGGACTGTATTTTCACGCCACACAGCAGCTCAGCTGAGTTTATTCCAGTGCTTTGTGGTTGCTCCTCCGCCTAAATGTGGCTGTCTTGGCAGGATCGAATTGTATCGATGACACTGGACAAGGAGTATGACGTCGCTGTGGAGGCCATCAGACTGGTCACACTCATTCTGCAGTGAGTAGTTTGGTGCCTTTCAGCATGCCAGCACATACAGTAGCTTAGAAAATGATGAAATGCTCTTAAAATAATTCACCTTTTGTCACATTGCAAGCTTCAAGGTGGTGTATTCATTTAATTATTCTGGCAAACACAAAGAAGCAAATAATTGTAAAGTGGAAAGACAAAGAATACATGATCTTCTTATCTAAAGGCCTTTTACTCTGATACCTCTAAATAAAATGGATCATATTATTACTATTACAATTATGTAAATAGTCAACCTGGCTCTGTATAATCATAGATGTTTCATAAGGGCCTCAGAGGGTTGTCAACGAACATAATCATGAAGAACAAGTCACAGATCAGACAGCTCAGCATGTTCTGGGGAAATTTAAAGCTAAACTAAAAACATGAAGAGTACGACGGATCTGCAAACCTACCATGGCTGACTTGGCCATCCACGCTTGCCATCCAGGCATTTAAGAACAGCAGTAATCTGAAACCTGCACCCTGGAGGGGATGCAGAGTCTCACTATTAGTGAGGCACTCTACAAACCTGGCCTTTAATGGAAGTGTGGCAAGAAAGCCGTTGTGTCATAAAAAGTCTTAACAGTGTAAGAAAAACCTGTGGAAGACGGCGCTCTTTTGGCCCCTCTTTGACACACGGGTTTAGCACCATCATGTTGTGGGGATGGGAAGACGGATGGAGATAAATGCAGAGCCGTCCTGGGAGGAAGCAGTTCAAGTTTACAATCCTAATAGAAAACATGGAAGTTTGTGGTTGTAAGTTGACAGAGGTCCAAAAAGTCTGAAGAACTTTCCCAGCCACCTTTTTAGCTTGTAAAGCAAAAACCTGTTTTCTGTTGGACTTTAAACGCCCTGGCTCCTAGAGATGTGAAATGAATAGAAGTTGCTTTGGTTTATAATGGTGACTAACCATAACTATGCACTATAATGTGGGATTGTGTGTCTAGTGGATTTATGAGACGTTTGTAACCGGCTGCTGTGGTCTGCTCCAGGGGCAGCGAAGACGCTCTGTCAAATGAGGACTGTGAGAACGTCTACCACCTGGTCTACTCTGCTCACCGACCCGTGGCCGTTGCTGCAGGAGAGTTCCTTCACAGAAAGTAAGTCCAACCCTGGTGTACTTACAACTAGGGGTGGGCGATATGAAGAAAATCTAATATCCCGATATCTTTGGGCTATATCACGATACACGATATATATCACGATATGTTCAAATAACCTTGAATAACAAATGTTTTTAGCCACATAGTGCCTAAGGTTGCATTGGCATATCTCATCTTAACGTGTCAATTTTTTGTTGTTTGAAAAATTGATTGCAAAATAAAAATGAATTTAAAATGTTTGATTTTAGCCATTTTTTTCCACCACAGCTGCACTTTTCACAAATTACAATATTGTCACATTAAAGCTCTTTCATGGTCAACACTGGACTTTAAAAAAACAGAACATCACAGCGGCCAAAAGGAACACCAAGGAAAAATCTGACACACAAGGAGTTTGCACTGGATGACGTTTTAGGTGGAACAAATTTGTGCTACTGCTACCTTTTGTGGCAATGGTGTTACGGCATGTTTTGTAAATTACCGCGTTTTGTTCGACATCCTTCCACTGCGTGAAAAACTCGCTGTCGCCATAGTTCTCGCTGTCTCGTCAACGTTAAGTAAACGCACGGGTTCGTTGTTGTGTGTGCGCGCCAGAGCGCTTTCTGGTGTGGAGGAGGAGCGAGTGATGCGTTCACAGCATGTGGGAAAAACTAAACTCACAGTGAATAAAATACAGCGGCGTAATCTCGCCATGAAAATCTACATGCGATGGTCGCGATAAAGTCATTTTAACTATCCCGCGGAGGGAAACTTGAGATACATCGAGTATACTCTATATATCGCCCACCCCTACGTACGACTACGCTTACTTTGACCCATTGTAGAACATTTTTTATCCTTTTGCTTTTCACCTAAAACCCTCCATCTCTGTCAGGTTGTTCAGTCGCCATGACCCACAGGCTGAAGAGGCTCTGGCTAAACGGAGAGGGAGGAGCAGTCCCAATGGGAATCTCATCCGCATGCTGGTCCTCTTCTTCTTGGAGAGCGAGGTAAGGCGGCTCCGTGTACTCCTGGTTTATTTTTTTTTAGCAACAAGTTCCCTTTATGCGTTTAAAAGTCTTCATCAATGCTCCATGTGCCTTTGCGTGTCTAGCTTCATGAGCATGCGGCGTACCTAGTTGACTCGCTGTGGGAAAGTTCTCAGGAGCTGCTGAAAGACTGGGAGTGCATGACTGAACTTCTGCTGGAGGAGCCTGTTCAGGGGGAAGAGAGTAAGGCCGGCTCTTTGACTCTCTTCTAGTTCTTTCTGGATTTCTGTGAAATGCCTGCCAGCTGCTTCACGCCGAGTACGTCGCAGCGTGAAAAGCAGCAGGCATGGAAATGATGTAATAAAATCTGGTTTCATGAAACTCTAGCTCTGGTCATTGCTGACAATTGTCTCAATATTAGTATTTTGTTTTCCCTCACTTCCTGTTTCTGTCTCTGTAGTGCTGTCAGACAGACAGGAGAGCGCATTGATAGAGCTGACAGTCTGCACCCTCCGACAGGCGGCCGAGGCACACCCACCCGTCGGCAGAGGCACCGGCAAACGAGTGGGTTATCTTTTTTTATCAATTCATAGCTTTTCCCTTTCAGTTATACTCAGGCTTATAGTTTGTGACATTTCCATGTCTGAAATTGAGAAAATTGAGGTTTATTTACTTGTTGAAGAGTATCAAGTATTACTTTATTGTGTCCCGTCAGGGAAATGCTCCTTAAAGCGAGGTGGGACCAGAAAACATAGACAATACCCACGTACACAGAAACAATCACATAATTAGTTTAGCAACAATAAAATCCAAAACATCCATGTACAACTATCAGTTAAAACAGGCTGAACAACAAGTCAAGCCTCGATAACATTTAAAATTTGTCTGAACGAAGGCCTGGCTAGTAAAAACTTGGGATGTCTGAATCTCCTCCCCAATGCTAGTAGCTGGAATTCACTATGAAGTGGGTGATGTGAAGAATTAATTATGTGCTCTGCCTTTTGCAGGACTTTTTTTTTCTTCAAGGTTTATTCTAAATTGGGTACAATTTGCTTAATCCTTGTTTCCAGCTGACAGACTGCCAAACCAGGTGCCAAGATTGTACAAAACAACAAACTCTAATGTCTGTGCATGACAACAGTGACCACCCTGGGTGGAAATAATTATTGCACATCCTGCAACTAAAAAGGAGCTCATATGTGAAGATTTGGATGCGGGCTTTCCCTGTGACGGATAAAATCTGGACCGATTGAGCGGCACCTTGTTCGAAGAAGCAAATAAGCACATTGTTTTGTAGCAGCTTGGTAAAACATCTCTGGGCGTTAGTTCGCCCTCAGCAGCTACAGCAGCTTCAGCTCCACCAGGAAGGCTTTCCACAAGGCTGTGAGGTGTGTCGATGGTCATTTTAAGCGTTTTCTGACCAAAGTACACTGAGCCCAGTGCGTCTATGTTAAGATTCACTGATTGCGACAAAAACATCCTTGCAGGATTCAGGTGGACACAATGTCTGCTTTAGTACTGATCAACATTGATAATCTAATGCACCCCTACTCTCTTTTCTCCTATCAGTTGTCACTGAAATAATTGAATTTGGTACCAGAATTGACATGAGCAGCAGAACGTCTCGCTTTTCCACACATCTTCATTCTGACTGCTACTCGTGTTTAACCGTTTTTACTGTAGAAATGTTGCTGCCAATGCATTACAAGTCAGTAAACTCTTTGTTTCTCTCTAAAACGTGTGAATTTACACCATGACTTCAGGCTTATCCTGCTAATGATGATTACAAGCGAAGTTCAAGTAATTATTAGAGTAGTGAAGTTCTCTCTAGTTAATTCAGACGCAGGGAAACAAAGACTCGCCACATGAGCAAATAGTTGAGGCAAATCATGCAGGGGACAATGATTTATTTATGCAACAGCATGATCCACATGCATCCAATGTTAAGCACTGAGGAGGAAAAATGACAGTGAAACTTTATGCTGACAAATAAAACCACATTTTCCTCCATTGTCTAGTTGCTGTTCAGCCTTTTGGTCATTAAATGGACCGTGTTGTGTCCTCATCCCTCAGCTTGGAGGTGAAAACCACTTCCAAGCTGAGGGATGAGGACACAATTATTTTCCATTATCCTCGAGCAAAGACTGTTTTGATCAGAGTGACCATCTTTTTTTTGTGGCCGGTTAGAAATCCATCGTCTTCACCTGATAAACTTTCATGAACCTTTTCCACCACAAAGGATCATCCTGCACAGCAGAAGTGCTCGCTCTATCCTTTTCTGTGTTGCCACTAACCACCCATGCATCCATTTGACATATTCCAGCTAGAAGAAACATGTTTCTATCCCTGATTTTTGGTTTTAAACGACAGGCAGACGCTTCCTGCTGTTCCAGGCAACATGTCTGACTCTAATGGTGCTTTTTGGTCATTTCAAATGTACTTTTTGCTTAGAAAACTGGTGTAAAAGAATATATTTTTTCCTTATTTTGTTATATTCATATGTTTTTGTCTATATTTGTTGTGTCTTTACCCATATCGTTGTAATTTTACTTTTTGTACTCAGGGTTCCTGCGGATCCTTAAAAAGTCTTAAAAGGCATTGAATTCTGTAATATAAAACTAAGGCCTTAATTTCCATTAAAATGTCTTAAATCAGTCTTTCGTAGATCTTAAAATTGTAACCAGGTCATAAATAGGATTTTATTTTTGTAATCCTTACAAAACAGTAAAATAATTGACACAATTATATATATTTTTAAATTTACCGAAGTTCCGTCCCGATAGCGGAACCAATAAAAACTGTTGCGGCCGGACCATAGCTGTGAAAAAGAGTTGGCACTGATTTATAGTTTATTTTAGTAGGGAACAAAACAAAGTTTGTGAATTCAGTTCAGTAGTTGTTAAAAATGTATCTGTAATTTGTGTGTTTTTTAGCTTTCTTCCTATATGGAATGTTTTTCAAAATCTTTAACATGTCTACTGAGCCAGAAAGTAATGGTTTATGTTAAAATAATCATTTGGGTGAAGTTGTCGCAACCAGGTTTATCTTGTTTATCGTGAAGTTGGTCTTAACTTTTTATTTCAAGTGGCATTAAAAAGTCTTAAAAAGTCTTGAATTTAACTTGCCTTATGCTGTAGGAACCCTGTGTACTGTAGAAATTGAAATGAATAATGTGATCCAATAAATAAGAGGAAATGAAAGGTTAGCGTTGCTATGAGTGTTTTTATTTGTCCTTTCCAGGTCTTGACAGCTAAGGAGAGGAAAACCCAAATAGACGACAAGAATAAACTCACTGAACACTTCATCATGGCCCTTCCAATGTTATTATCCAAGGTAAGCCTTCACAGGGTCAGCAAGAGAGACGACTCAGACTAATGTTTGTCATATAAATCGCTCAAAGTCTGATTTATCTGCTCCGCAAAGGTCCAGCCGATCACCTCTCAGTAAAGTCCAATGAAACGATGTTTGTTAATTGTTCAAACACCAAGTTGTGTTGGATCCGTGTCCCTCTGAAAGCTTTACGCCTCTTAATATTTGAAACGCTGGTCTCTTCCCTCTCAGTACCAGGCGGATGCAGAGAAAGTGGCCAACCTGCTGCAGATCCCGCAGTTCTTCGACCTGGACGTGTACAGCGCCGGGCGCATGGAGAAGCACCTGGACGCCCTGCTGAAGCAGATCCGCTTAGTGGTGGAGAAGCACATCGAGACGGACGTGCTGGAGGCCTGCAGCAAAACCTACAGCATCCTCTGCTCTGAGGAGTACACCATCATGAACCGCGTGGACATCGCTCGCTCGCAGCTCATCGACGAGATGACCGACCGATTCGCTCACTCTGTGGAAGAGCTGCTGCAGGAGGTGTGATGGGGGGAGGATTAGGGGATAGTGATACTGTAATCTGTTTCTCTGTGAAAAGGAGGCATGCTTGAAAATCACGTTTGGTGGCTTTGTTGAAAAGCCGTGAAAAATACCGCCACAGATTTTAGGTAGGAGTGAAATTATAGCTCCCAGAAAAACAAATACATTTATTTTCCTCCGAAAAAAACAGCACAGCTCAATGCTTTATTTACACATCTACCAACTAGTGATGTGGCTCTGATTCTTGTAAAGCTTTGAAGTGCCGATGCCGATTTGACTTCCTGTTAAAGAACTAAGCCGTCCTGCTATGAACATTCGCTATTTGTAGGAGGAGCAGAAACGTGGCATTAATGTGTAGAAGAGCGCTTATTGACACAGGGTGTTACTTTTCAAAGACAAATTATTTATAGAGTTGACGTTTGATAAAAACCCGACTGTTTCGTACTCGGGTCGATATTGTCCTAAAAAATGAATATTGAGTTTTGGGAAAATCTGGAATTTGAAGATGGAAACTGCAAAAATAGAACCAAAACTAAGAAAATATTTCTTGAAATTAGAGTATTTTTCTTTGATTTGAGCAAGTAAATAAGGTTATTTGCCAATGGAATAAGATTTTTACGCTTAAAATAGGAACAATTCATCTCCATCATCTTATTTCAAGTGCAATATATCAAATTATCTTATTTTAGGCGTAAAAATACTCATTCCATTGGCTGATAATCTTATTTACCTGCTCAGATCAAGGAGTAATACATTAAATTTGACTTATTTTCAGTTCTCTTTATGCAGTGAAAAACATACGATAAAGCAAAGCGACTTAGCTCCAATGCGGACGTTCGCTCTCTGAGTCTGAATGAATCACGACTCCTTGTTCCTTTTCTTTAGCTTTATTCGTTTTAGTATTTTTTCAGGAAGTGCTGATGAGTGTTTTACTTTTTATTTGATTAGCATTGATTTCACTCGGGTCTTTGTTGTCATGCAGGGTGAAGAAGCTGACGACGACGACATCTATAATGTTCTGTCTACTCTTAAGCGACTCACAGCTTTCCATAAGTAAGATCTACTCACATCCATTTCTGCGTCAGTCAAACTAAGAATGGTTATTATTCACGGTTGACTCCTACAGATGTTTAAAGCCTAAAACGCTTAAAGGTCAGACGGTCTTTTTGCTTGAGCCCAAACCTCTTTGTGTCGCTTTCCCCTTCAGTGCCCATGACCTAACCAGGTGGGATTTGTTCGGGAATTGCTACCGGCTGCTGAAGGCGGGCATTGAGCAGGGCTCCATGCCGGAGCAGATCGCTGTGCAGGCCCTGCAGTGCTCTCACTACTCCATCCTGTGGCAGCTGGTGAAGATCACCGAGGGCGTCCCCAGCAAGGTGCTCGGCTCGCCTCTGGTCCCACAATCACGCTCCCTACTTAGATCTCAGGTTTACCTTTGGACAGGGGCTCAGGGTTGTACGTGAGAATGTAAGGATCGTCTAGATGACTAGTTTAACAGCTATAAGTTTATGCTGTTATTATTTCCTGCAAATGGTACAATGATTATCGACTCTACTAATTAGTGGCAGAAAGCAACTTTTCCCCACGTGTGGGAAAATGATGGATTATCGTTACTTCCATCATCAAATAACTGAATGAAAGTAAATCATGGTATAAAATAAATGTAGCACATATTTTATGTATACTAATTATATGTGCTTTTATTTACGGTTACCAGTTGTAAGAACAACCATTAATACTAGTAGTATCTAAAATTAAATCTTTTTAGTTTTTAAATGAAATGCTACTATTTAAGTGACCTGTATTACACAGTGATGTGTTATCTTCTTATCTGGAATAAAAGCAATAAATCAAACGTTTCCTGAGCCGCTGGGCTGGATATTGATCGTTCTGCGTGAGAGCAGTGAAGTCAGACATGAACCTTTCATTACATTAGTTGCGTTGTTAAAAAGGTGCTGGTGAAGGTTCTCAGTCATCCAGGTCATGGTCATTCCAAAAAAAGTAAAAAACAAAGCAACTGAACTTGTTTTCCATAGTTTGAAGACGTTTCGCTTCCTCTCCAGGAAGCTTTCTCAGCTTCCATTACTCCAGACCTTTTGAATTGAGAAAGCTTCCTGTAGAGGAAGCGAAACGTCTTCAAACTACGGAAAACAAGTCCGGTTGCTTTGTTGTTTACTTTTTTTGGAATGTTAAAAAGGAGGAACTTCCTGACTGCAGAATGGCGCTTTTTAGTGTTGTATTGATTTCTAGCTGACGTGTTTAGTGTTTCTGCCCCACTTTGCGAATGACACGGCTCTGTCTTGGACGTAGGACGACCTCCTGGCCCTCAGGAGGGTGGTGAAGTCTTTCCTCGCCGTGTGCCAGCAGTGTCTGTCCAACGTCAACACGCCGGTCAAAGAGCAGGTGAGGGAAGCGGTTCGTCCCCCCGTCTGGTCATCACGGTGTCTGGTTTGGGTCTGATTCAGGGCGGGGTATTCTCTCCCTTCTAGGCGTTCATGCTTCTCTGTGACCTGCTGATGATCTTCAGCCACCAGCTGGTCAGCGGCGGCAGAGAGGGCCTCCAGCCGCTCGTCTTCAACCCCGACAGTACCCTGCAGAACGAGCTGCTAAACTTCGTCCTGGATCACGTCTTCATCGACCAGGACGACGAAAACCAGAGCATGGGTGAGGATGACGCGGCGTAATATTCCCGCCCACGTTCGTAATGTTTTGCTTCCCCCCGCTGAGCCGTTTCCCTCCGTGTCCGCAGAGGGAGACGAAGAGGACGAGGCCAACAAGATCGAGGCTCTCCACAAAAGGAGAAATCTGCTGGCAGCTTTCTGCAAACTCATAATCTATGACATCGTGGACATGCCCGCTGCTGCCGACATCTTCAAACACTACATGAAGGTGTGTGGATCTGTATAAAACCACGTTAGGGTCATTGTTTTGTTTGTCAAAATGGGAAGTAAAAGTTAATTGATCATGTTTTCATATAAAAGGAAGCTGATTTGAGAATTTGCTGCACTAAATGATCCTTTTTCTACATGTTTTTGTTTTTGTTTCCTTTCTGTGCCTCAGTACTACAACGATTACGGTGACATCATCAAGGAAACACTCAGTAAAACGCGGCAGACGGACAAGATCCTCTGCGCTAAGACACTCATACTCAGTCTGCAGCAGGTCAGGCTCTCAAAGTCTCAGCGGCTCACCTCTCTTTTCAGATCTGCCACCACCGACTTGTCCCAAACATCAAGCATGATCCCTCTCCTTTGTGTTCCAGCTGTTCAATGAGCTCATGCAGGACCAGGGGCCCAACCTGGATCGCACGTCGTCTCACGTGAGCGGCATCAAGGAGCTGGCCCGCCGCTTCGCTCTGACCTTCGGCCTGGATCAGATCAAGACCCGAGAGGCTGTGGCGACGCTACACAAGTATGTACCGTCTGTTTTAATAGGGGGGTGACTTAGCAATGCAGCAATCAGAGTCAATCCCTTGACTCTGATTGGTGGTTCTTATGCTGTTTTAGAACCAGTAGGTCAGATCTCAAACAAACCCAGAAATCAGTGGATTGGTTTGATGAAAGCTGGATGCTAAATAGACACAGAGCTCATGAGGTGTTTGTGTTTTTCCTTGTTTCTGCTCGCTGCTAACCTTTTCACTCCTTTTCACATCAGGGATGGAATTGAGTTTGCATTTAAGTATCAAAACCCTCGAGGGTCAGAGTTTCCTCCCATCAATCTGGCCTTCCTGGAGGTCCTGAGTGAATTCTCCTCCAAGCTAATACGGCAAGACAAAAAGACGGTGTAAGTTTTCCCTCCTTTCATTTCTCTTGTTTCGACCAAAACTGAAGCCCATAGTGAGTTTAATCCTGTGTGTGTGTGACGGCGTCTCCTCAGTCACTCGTACCTGGAGAAGTTCATGTCGGAGTCCATGTCGGAGCGGCGGGAGGACGTGTGGCTGCCGCTGATCTCCTACAGGAACAGCCTGCTGACGGGCGGCGACGAGGACCACATGTCCGTCACGTCGGGCTCCAGCAGCAAGACCGGCTCGGTGCGCAGCAAGAAGGGACGGCCGCCGCTGCACAAGAAGCGCATCGAGGGTGAGCGCGCAGGCAGGCGGCGCCGTTCACGGTGCTGAGGCTAAGCTAACGGCCCCCCCCCCCCCTAACCGTAGACCTTTGGGCTCGTTTTCAGAGGAGAGCAGCGTGGAGGGCTCCTGGATGATGAGGAACGACACGCTGCAGACGCCGAGCGCGCTCCAGACTCCTCAGCTCACCTCCACCGTCCTCCGGGAGAACAGACCCGCAGAACACATGCCCGACCCGGACTCAGAGCCCGGGTCGGAGAATGACTACGTCCACAAGTGCGTTTGCTTCCTTACCGTTCATCAATAACGTAGATGATGAATTAATAACGTAGAAACTCTGCTGTTTGTAGCGGCTGCTCCTGGGCTTGTTTCAGTAGCGCTGAGTCTCTCTCTGTGTCCTGCAGTCCTCAGATGCAGATGTCGTGGCTCGGCCAGCAGAAGATGGAGGAGGTGAACAGGAAAGACCGGACGAGCATGAACTACATCAAGTCGCGCAGCAATCAGGGCGTCCGGCAGACTGTGTAAGCCCGTCTTCCTGCTTGTCCTAAGTTGAAGCGCCGGTCCTGTCTAAGCGGCCTTTTCTCCTCCAGCCGCGGCTTGATGGAGGACGACGCAGAGCCCATCTTTGAAGACGTGATGATGTCGTCGCGGGGCCAGCTGGAGGACATGAACGAGGAGTTTGAAGATACCATGGTGATCGACCTGGTCAGTGAACGCGACTCGTTTGGGTCGCTTTCGCCCCGGAGCGGCTCATAGCCAGGTGTAAACAGGACTTTTTGTCCTGGACAGACCTGTGAAATAAGCTGGTCTGCATTAAACAGGGTTCCCACGGCTCCTTGAAATTCTTGAAAGTTTGAGAATCTGAAAAAATAAATTCAAGGCCCTTGAAAGTTCTTGAAAACAGCCAAAAAACACCTTGTCCTTGAAAGTCCTTGAATGTTTTTGTGGGGTTGAAAGTTCGCATGGATGACGACTCATGTGTCATTATTTTACTGCCATACGATCTTTTAAAATTATGTTGATTCTGCAGACTTTTAATTTGCAAAAGTACGTTCGCTCTTCTTCGTTAGTTGGTAGGCTACGGTTTAGGCCTACGTTCGTCCAATAGGTTACATTCACGCAGTGTTGCCAACTCAGCGACTTTGTCGCTATATTTAGCGACTTTTCAGAGTCAAAGTCAAAAACTAGCTTAATCAAAGATGAAAGTAAGTGAAACAAAATTATATAATTCTGAACATCTCAATGCTGCATGTTTTTCCATAAAATTCCATGAAACAGTAGGCTAATGTACATCTTATATGTAATGTAGTATGGTATAGCCATGTACTGTGGATATAATTGTAGGCTATATTAATATGATCGATATCAATGTAGGCTATAAATTAAGTCCACTTTCTTGCATTGCTTCTGACCCAACAACTTCTATGCCGTTTAGTCTTTTATTGAATTTGCATTGTATTAAAATATGATAACCTATTCAGTGGTCACAGTAGGTAAATGCCGCCACCTGTGGTCCTTGAATTTGAGGAAATTGGCCCTTGAAAGTCCTTGAAAGGTCCTTGAATTTGACGTTCACCAAGGTGTGGGAACCCTGATTAAATAACTCCTGATTATGGAGAAGAGTTTACCCTTCAGGCTGATTTTACACGGATCTGAGACTGGTCTGGATCCGATCCATGAACAGCGTTGACTAGCTTTACTTTTAATTAAACCAAACATCTGCAGACAGATGGGTCTCTAAGCCATTTAGAAGTCCTTAGTTTGACTCCAAATATTAATGTGATGCTATTAGGTGAGAAAAATGGGTTTGCTTTGTAAAGCAGTAAATTAAAGTAATGAAGAAAGAAAAGCGTGGGGAATACCTGATCTCATAAGGCCCCATTAAAACTCTTCCTCTCTGTTATTTGTTTGTTTCCTTCAGCTTCATAAACCAGCTTTGCTGCTGTACCAGCACACTTTACCGAGGTGTTGCTGTTTACCTTAAATTTGTTACTTTTTTAGAAAAACTAATAAAATCTTGTCCCTGATTTTACCATTAAGGAACTCCAGAAATAATCAAGTTTTTTTTTTTCTTCCCAGCCGCCATCAAGGAACAGACGTGAAAGAGCCGAATTAAGACCAGACTTCTTCGACTCTGCAGCAATGATAGAAGATGAGTCGGTATGTTTTATTTCATTTTTATTTAAACAACTTGTGCAGAATTAAATTCATTTACTTCATTTAAAGTGATAGGCTGGGACAGTTTTTACTGAAGTTGGTCAATAGCTGAGCTGTTAATTTCTGACTTCAGGTCACACATTTCTGACCAATATGTAGGGAAATATAAAAGTTGTCTCTTTTTTTTTTTTTTTTTTTTTACTTTGGTGGCCATGAGTGTTGTTAATTGTTGTGTAATGTTTATATTTCATTTAGTTTTGAATGCTGCCATCATGAAGAAAAAAAGGCCCAAATAAAAAGCTTAATTACTGTACCAACAAACAGAACAGAAATTATAAAAACAATAAGTTTTGGATTCATAAAATGTGGAATAATTATATTTTATTTTCTATTTTTTAAGTTATTTTCTTATTTCTTACCTAATATTTTCCCAATATGTACCAAATGCATATTTTATACATTTGTTATGACAATATGCTTTATAATAGTTTTTAGTTATTTTAATAGCTGTTTATTCTGTATAATTTATTGGTATTAAAGTAGAATTTCTGATCATGATATTATCTTTTCCATGTTGCACAATATAATTAATCAGTTCAGAAAATAATTGCATGATATTTGGCATAAATTAGATTACTTTAGGAAAATAAAAATGAAGGGAGGAAAAAAAATTAAGTGGGGGGAAAAAAATCAAGGATTGGGAAAAAAACAGTCAGTTGATAAATGACTAAAATCTGAAGGACAAATAAGATAAATGGCCATTAACTCAGAAATAATTTTTTACTCAGGAATTTTATTTATTTATATTTAATTTCATAGATCTAGAGCCATTTTTTATCTAATGTTATCTTTGTTGGCATAAGAATTACTCTGGCAGCTTTGATTTTTATTTTATTTTTATTTTTCTGTAATCCTCACGCTGTCTCGATTGCATGTCTGTCCTCCAGGGATTCACCATGCCCATGTTCTGATCCGGAACGTGTCCGAACCACGAGTCCAGCTTCCTGACGAGGAGTAAACTGAAGAGAGGGGGTGGTCCGGGACGGCTCAACCCGGACCACCCAACAATCAAATTCTGTCTTAAAGTGTTAAAGTATGTCTATCTTTCTCTGAGACACGATGGAAGGAGGTTCGTCAAGTGGATCGGCGCCGGCTGGAGCCCATCTGGAAGAGAGGGTCCACTCCGTTCCCCCTGCGTCACGCAGACCGGAGGCTCTGCAGTCAGAATTAGTCGAGAACTTCGTCCCATTCGTGTTTTTTCCCTCCTCTTCCTCTGCAGCCTGTCGGTTTAGCTCTCGGTAGTGGTCGTCCCGATGGCGCTCTGGCTTTTAAACCCCGCGGCCGGCCCAGTTTTTACAGAACCCCGCCCCCTTTTTGATGTTGCACTTCAGTCCTTCTGGTTGGATCAAACGTAAACAGGATGTCCCTCCTAAACGTTCCCCTTCTTCGCTGTTAATCACTGGCCTCTCGCCCGCTGTCTGCTCGCCATCTCTTGTGCGTGGTGTGTGACCTGTGTGTGTGTGTGTGTGTGTGTGTGTGTGTGTGTGTGTGTGTGAAGTATCAGTGTTGGTGACGGCCGAGTAGCGACACACCTAAACAAGAGATCAACAGCTCCCAGCTGACCCAGAGGACGCTAACGCGCCGACCCGAGCGTATCGAGGCTCGTTTGACTGTGAGGAGCGAAGAAAATCCCCCCCGCTGTCTCACACACTCTCTAAATAACAGCTTTTTGAAGTAAAAAACGTTTTAAAAAAAATATAATAAACATATTTTCAACTCGGTAGCTTTAGTACTAAAGTTTTAAATCAAGTGTGTTTTGTCTGTTTGTACAGTTTTTTTGTTTTTTTTTCTTGAATACGTATCATGTTTGTTGCCAAATTGTGGCCTACATACTTAAAGTATATTCCACCCCCCTCCCCCCCACCTCACCTGTAAAGGCGGTTAACATGGAAACCAGCTTCTAGGCGCTGTATCGTCTGATTGTAATTAACACCCGAGCATCGCAGCAGAAAATATCTGTGCCCGTTCCATCATCCCAACAGGTCAAAAACGAGCCGCTTTCCTTCCTTTGTTTTTCTTTTTGCACCCGCATTCAGTGTTAATGGATCCGAGATGTTCTAGATTCTGTTGTTGATCATCGTTCATATCCAGTGCAGTGATGGATCTTTTTGTCTGGCAGATGTGTGTTTTCTTTTTTTTGAATGTGTTCTGAATGTTCTCAGCCATACCTTTACTCGCCCTCTTTTGGGTCAACAATCACTTTTCAACCGGTTTCGCTGTATATATCAAGAGACGATTGGATCTTTTTTCTGCCGTGCAGTTGACATCAGTTGTCCTAACATACTCTAAAAGCCTGTTTTTTTTTTCTGTGATCTTAAATTCTTTTTAATAAAATAAAATCTGTAATCAGTTTATGAACGAATGTGTTCGTCTTGAGGGTTTTATTTTTAATTATTATTGCCTCGGCGTTTGAACTTCAGGCTTGAAATCAAATGCGACCAACCTGTCAAGTTTAAACGTTTACCACAGAAAAACAAACTGAAGTCCATGGAAACACTGGAGGAGCTGCAGATCCACAGCTGACAGGGAAGCTATAATGCACGCCTAAAATCAGACTTCCATTAAAGAGTGGCGAGAAGAAAGCTTCTGTTGAAGCCTCGTGGTACTGTACTCCACAGTACCACGAGGCAGCAATATCACACATGCATGAGTGCTTGCTTCTCTGTACTGGTAGCTTGCTTTCCAAGCCGCCCCCCCCCCCCCCCCCCCCCCCCCCCCCCCCGCAGCCTCTAGCTCTGGAGTGTCAAACATACGGCCCGCGGGCCGCATCTGGCCTGCCGAACAATTTAGTCCAGCCCTGTGGCTAAATGCATTATCATTATTTAAAAAATAATAAATTTTTTTTTTTCCAGTGTCCTATGTGGCAATAAAAATTGTTGTCTTAATGCCAAAAAGAGCTCATCAGATTTGACTTTCACAAGTGGAGCAGTACTGCTTTTGCCATAGTGCTCCGCTTGATTTATGAATGTGAAAAGTTTTATTATGATTCATGCGGGGAATATCTCAAATGGTATGGACACTACAATGGGAAGGTAGGGGAGGAAAGGAAGAACAAGAAGAAAAAAACAAAAGGTGAAAGAAAGAGGAGATAAAAGGAAGAGAATGATAAAACAATTATATAAAAAAAAACATGTACTTCGTTTAATTGAAAATATGCAGTTCATAATTTGTCCACGGGGGGTGCTGTGTTTTAATTAGATCAAGCTTCAGGTGTGGAAAAATTAAAATCATTTCTTAATTTTTGTCTGTTTGATGTATTTTGTCATGCAGGACAGTGTTTTTAAGTTCCAAAAAATGTGAAAAAATGTTTTTTCAACATTGTATAATCACGGTGATCTGTTCTTATTCATAATACACAAGTAAATGTTTAACTGAGTAAAAGTATTGTTGAAATTGCACATACTTTTCTTAAAAAAGCTGAGATTATTCATAATACATTGTGTAAAAGTGAAATTCATATAATATAAAAATCAACAACAAGTCCACTTTTATTAGTTCTATTTAATCTTGCAATGAGTTTACTCGTGTGGCCCTCTTGAGATCAGATTAAGCTGAATACGGCCCCTAAACCAAAATGAGTTTGACACCCCTGCTCTAGCGGTTGTCAGTTTGAGGGTGTAGTACCGACCGGCCTGTGATTGGCTACTTTTCAGGAAATCCCACCTCCAGACAGATGCGTTCTTCATATATGCCTGCCATCTTGGAAAGGTTGCCTGCCGCACTAATCTGTTTGGCAGTCGCAATACAGTATCTAGCAACATGGGCATTTATTGCGCGTGTTTCCTTTTGGCAGAAATGTAACTCCATATAAACTTGCAAATGTGGCATGCAGGAGAAAACCCTGCCGCTTTAAACACACCATCCCCACAGTGAAGCGTGGTGGCAGCATCATGCTTTGGGAATGCTTTCCTTTAGCCAGGACTAACTGGTCAGAAGTTGCAGCTAGGAATGGTGCAACACCCGAGTTAACAGTGTTCCAGATAGGGAAGGCTGGGTTCCCAATTAAAAACTACAGGATTCCAATATGGCGACGGCCAGGAAAGCTGCTCTTTTCTACGTAGTACCTCTTACTAACATTGTTTAAAGCTATATCTTCCACATGTAAGAACCACTTTTAATTTGTTCAGTTCAGAGTTGCTGCCCCTACATGTAACATTGATTTAAGACGCACTCTTACAACTGTCTTGTAAAATATATATATTTTTTTCATCACTCCTTATTGCTGCTGATGTGAGGAGCTGCCATAGTGGATCTGCCAATCGGCCATAAGAAATCTCCCAGACTTTCTGTGGGGGAAGTCCGACTTTTATGGCTGTTCCCAGTTGATTCTCCTGATCGAATATTGGTCATTTATTCCACATCCCTCACTTAGAAATGTGACTATTACTATTATAACTGTCTACAGCTGTTCAGCAAAAGAAAAGAACATCTCTACAAAGTCTTGGAAAATGAGATTAGACAGAAAATATTGGTAAATGATTTATTTTACAGAGGGCGCCAGAGAGAGAGAAGGCACAGTTTGGACTTTGATGGCATAAATGAAACAATCGTCCGTGGATTTTCAAAGAAAAACCAAACTAAATACAGTACATTGACACAAACACTGTAGTGGACAAGAAAACAGTTTTCATATTTATTGCTAAAGCTGACATCGTCTCTGGGTACAGTTTTGTAAAACAAAATAAAAAGTTGATGATGGCCCATATGGCTCCTGCTGACGTGACTTTCATGTGATTCATTTAATTGTTCGATGGGTTTAATTGATCCAAACCTTGAATATCAATAACTTCCTGATTTTTAGTCACAAAGGTGGCACCAAATCCAAAGGTGAGTGAGATAAAAAGTAACCGAACGAAGGGAAGAGACGGTATCTTGATGCTTTCAGTGGAGTGGTACACGCACAGTCTGCTTAGCAGGCTTCTTAGGGAACCCCTACAGTTCATCTAAACGCAGACAGGACAGCCGTTTTCCCATAATGCCGCTGGGCAGCCCGGCTGGGAGGGATTCACAGAGGAATGTTGGCGTGCTTCTTCCACGGATTGACCTGCTTCTTGCTGGCCAGCACCTCCAGGTCGCTGCAGATCTTCCTGCGGGTGGTCGAGGGCTCGATGATGTCGTCGACGAAGCCTGGAGAGAGACGGAGAGCGCACCGTAAAACGCGGTAAGCCGGAGATCAAGAGGCCGCGTGTTTAGCAGACGGCAGATCTACCTCTGACGGCGGCCGGGAAGGGGTTGGCAAACTTCTCCACGTATTCAGCCTCCGCCTCCGCCTGGTTTTCCTTTCCTCTGAAGATGATCTGAACGGCACCCTGTGAGGAACAGAAAGCAGTGAGTAGACGAGAAAAAAAAACACCTAAAAAGGACAGATGACCAATGTTTTTATACCTTGGCACCCATGACGGCAACTTCAGCCGTTGGCCAGGCGTAATTCACGTCTCCCCTTAAGTGCTTGGAGCTCATTACATCGTAGGCTCCTCCGTAAGCCTGAAATGGAGGCAAAGACACAACGCTGAGGCTAAAAACGACAACATTCAGGTCTTCTAACCATATTTTTGCCTCATAATTAATAACTTATCCTATATCAGGCGTTTTTTGATAGTATACAGACAGGTTCATCGTGAATTTTGAAAATGGAACCTAGAAAACCACGGCTGGACGAACAAGTGAAAATGGAAGGGGGAAAAAAAAGGGACAAACGGCTGGACAGGAAGACGGGTGGAAAGAAAAAACAAACGGGAATCGCCAGACGGACGACAGGATGGACAGATGAAGACAAAGCGGACGGATGGACAAATAGATGGACACGAGGTCGGTAAGAAAAACAGACGCACGCACGATAATCTGACGGACCACTGGCTGGACAAACAGCGGCAAACGGAGGGAACGATAAAACACAAAGATGGACTGAAGAACAAACTGATGGACAGATGGAAGGACAAAAGGTTGAATCTTTTAGACAATGCAGCACGCTCTAAAGTCTAGAAATCCAACCGTTTTTTTTTTTCTTCTAAAGTCTGCTTTGTTTCCCCCGACATAACCTGATAAATATTCAGATCAGATTCCAGACTTTTCCAGTCTGAGATTCAGATTCAGATTCACTTTATTAGCCATTTGCAGTTTTACCTGCGTTGGAAAAAAAATTGCAAGTAGCTCAGAGTGCAAAAGCAACGTAAACACATCAGAGGACACAACATAGAAAACAGACAAACAAAGCCACATGAAGCCTCAATATTAAAAGTGCTCCATATAAAAATGCTGTACAATAAAATCCATTGTACAATCCGGGAACCTTCACAGGAATCTCTTGGATTAGCAGCTCCGTCCGCTGGTTTTATTCCCTCCACCCAGAGCTGCTCCCTGCACCTGCACGACAGACTCTGCAACCACACACCTTTCTGGTGATGACGGTTATTTTAGGCACCGTGGCCTCCGCGTAGGCGTACAGCAGCTTGGCCCCGTGTCTGATGATGCCTCCGTACTCCTGAGCCGTACCTGGCGGGGGGAACAAGTTAAACGGGTTGTCTCAACGTCTCCATTCACTGACGTCTCCCACCCGAGCCGGCCCGTTTCCCAACGCGGTTCGGCGGCATACCTGGCAGAAACCCGGGCACGTCCACGAACGTGATGATGGGAATGTTGAAGGCGTCGCAGAAGCGAACAAAGCGGGCTCCTTTCACCGAGGAGTTGATGTCCAAACAGCCTAAAGAGGAAGACGGGCACGTCACGCTCTGAAGAATCAAAACGATCCAGCTAGCTTCAAGCTTTCCCGCTAAGTTTCCCGCTCACCAGAAGCCACTTTGGGCTGATTGCCCACAATCCCCACCGTGCGGCCGTTCATTCTGGCAAATCCGACCACGATGTTCTTGGCGTAGTTGGGCATGATCTCGAAGAAGTCCCTCTCGTCCACTATCTGGAACAGATAGCGAGAGGCTTTTACGTGCCAGTTTGTGTCGGTGTGTGTCGGTGTGTGTTGGTGTGTGTCAGTGTGCGGCTGTGCACGTACTGCGTGGATGATGTCCAACATGTCGTAGGCTTTCGTTGACTCAAACGGGACGATGGTGTCTAACGATTTCACCAGACGGTCACTGTAAAGAGAGAAAGTGTCTTATAATCGCCCCTCCCAAAAGCGTCCCCGCAGCATGACACTGCCACCGCCGTTCACTAGGAGGACGGCGTGTTCGGGCTGAGGGGACGCTGGAATCGTGACATTTTTACTTGAAGCCATCAGTTATCTCCAGGCCCCTTCGGGGTTTTCTTGCAACAATAAAGAAGGGAGTGTATTTTTTTCCCCCCATAAAGCACATTTAAAAAAACAAAAACAAATAAAAAGCGGGAAGAAGATAAACAAAAGTAAAATAAAATGGGGTCAAAATACTAGAATAGATACAATAAAATTATACATTAAAAAAAAAAGTATAGGGACCAGGTATCGTGGCGTGTAGATGACATTAATATACTTCGTCACGATTAAACGTCTGAAGCGGCACAGTGCCCCCTGTGGTTGGTACCACTGAGCTATATAATACACTGGAGTGCTGATTTTGCCGAAAAACTGAAGTCACTGGCCGCCATCTTGCTCCTCCCTACTCTCACAGAATCCCATAGAATTTGGTTGCAACAACAAGCAGTTTTCTTGCTGAGTGAAAACGTTTCACAGGTAATTCTACAGTCAGTGGATGTACTAACACTATCAACTACTAGGAAATTAGGTGCTGAAATATTTTACATGTTATTTATATTATATTCATGCTAAAATGCTAAATATTTCAGCACATGACTTTCTCAGTACTTGATAGTTTTAGAACATAACATAAAAGTATACGGCATTTGACATTTTAAAAGTTTTAAGCCCCCCCTTGAACATGAGAAAATCCTCGTTATTCGATGCTGTAGCGCACATATTCCCTAGTTACTGGAGGAAAATAGGGAGTACCAATATGGCGGCTGGTGGCTTCAAAGCGACTCGTTTTAACAGCGGGCGATTAGCACTCTAGTGTATAATATAGCTCAGTGGTTGGTACATGCAGCACGCCAAAACCAGACTCCTTTCACGCCAATGAAGCACCGTGCTGCTTCACGCGACCTTACCTGGGGTCGTGGCATTCCCTGACGGGCGCTGGATCCTGATTACTCAGTGGAAGGAAGTTGAAGAACTCGCGTAGGTTCAGCAAAGCCTCCACGTCGTTCTCAAAAGCGCGGTGAGCCACACCTGACAACAGAAACTGCTTTAATTGAAGTTCTGCTGAAACAGGAATCCAGGGATACACTTTTTTTATTCCATCCAATTTTTAGAACCTTTTAGAACCTGCATTCAACAAAACGTGACCACAGCAGTCCGACAGTGAGAGCCGGCTGCTGCAGACAAACCTTCACCCGTCCGAAGAGCCGAGAAACTGACCAGAAACGGTGGTGTGAGTCTTGGCCCCACCGAGCTCCTCCTGCGTCACGTCTTCGTTGGTCACGGACTTCACCACGTCGGGCCCCGTGATGAACAGGTACGACGTGTCCTACTCGCGGGCACAAAACAGGCGGCTCAGACAAACGCCACAGACTCCAGGGATCAACAAGGCGCTTTGACTGCTGGCAGCTGACATACACTATAAGCACACTCATCGTGGGCACCGGCGTCATCCGTTTGGGCAAGGCAAATTTATTTATATAGCACAATGCAGTACAAAGACAATGCAAATGCAATGATTAAAATATAGCAAAATAAAACAGAATAAAAGCAAGTTGGAATAAAATGTAGATAGAAAAAAAGTTCTACTGCTCTAGTTTCAGTTAACTAGAACACTTTAACTAGAACAGTCAAAGGCAATCCTAAACAAATGTGTTTTTAATCTTGATTTAAAGGAACTCAGGTTTTCCACATCTTTACAGTTTTCTGGGAGTTTGTTCCAGATAAGTGGAGCATAGGAACAAAATGCTGCTTCTCCGTGTTTGGTTCTGGTTCTAGGTATGTAAAGTAGGCTGGAGCCAGAAGACCTGAGTGGTCTGGATGGTTGATACACTGATAACAAGTCTGTGATGTATTTAGGTGCTAAGGCATTTAGGGATTTATAGACTAACAGAAGTATTTTAAAGTCTATTCTCTGAGATACAGGCAGCCAGTGTAAGGACTTTAGAACTGGGGTGATGTGCTCTACTTTCTTAGTCTTAGTGAGGACGCGGGGTCTTTAATGGGGTCTTTGATGATGCAGACTGATCTTTTGTCAGGGTGGAATCGTCATAAAACTCCAAAAAAAATGTATTTCTATTTTTTGTTAAATGTGTTATCAGACATATTTCCAACAGGCCACTTCTTCTGGGTTTGGCCGTTCCGAGACCGGTTTTGATGCACGTGTGGGACCGTTGTCCTGATGGAACACCCAACTGTGTCCAAGTTTCAACCATCCGACCTAAACTTGGCCCCTCAGAGGAAAGCAGCTTGGTTACCTGACAGGGTTCTGACCAACTAATGAGGCCCTGCTCTGAAACAGACACACCCGACAAAAACTCACACGCCCGCATGCTTGAGCCAAACGCCTTCTGCCGAAAACTTTTATGGTGCCATTTTGCCTTTTGGCCGCACCCGACAGAAAGCATGGTCGGAGGAGTCGAACCTTCCACCAGCTGTAAAAGCACGGCGGTGGCGGCATCATCATCCATGTTTAGGCTGCCAAAGATTCAGACGCCTTGATGCGACACCCACGACGAGTTGCGTGCGATCTCCTCTGTGTGTGAGCAGCCTCGTACCTTGACCATGAAGGTGAAATCTGTGAGGGCCGGGGAGTACACGGCCCCTCCTGCACAGGGGCCCATGATGAGGGAGATCTGAGGGACGACTCCTGAAGCCAAAACGTTCCTCTGCGAAAGGAGAGCACATGGTTTGTCGCCTCGTGAACCAACGGAAAGACTCGGGAGTTTCCTCCTGCTGCGGAGGAAGAGCTTGAAGCAGGAGCGACGGAAAGAAACAGAATAAAACCCAAAAAGTGCGGCGCGCAGTGGCGCCACCAAGGGGTGGCCTGGGGTGGCCATGCCCCCCATGCCATATCTTGGCCACCCCACTGGCCAGTGTAAATTGTAGGCAGGCACTCTTCTTGATCTTCTATCACACTTTTATTTGTATCTGCCCGTATCTACTTTCCCCTAGTAACTGCTTGGTTTTCCAATAAATGAATAAATGTATACCTAAATATAATTACACAATAAAAAGGAATTGTTGTTCAACTCAAAATGTTAACTGTACTGTTATTGGTCTATGCACATTAGATCATTAAAAATAAGAAAACATTAATGACCAAAAGATATTAGTAGGCGTTTACTTAAGTATTTAAAATAATTTTCTATTATTAGTCCTAAGGCAGCTTTACTACAACAGTAGAATAAAATACTGAAATTATGGCTTTTAGTTTCCGTGCCACCCCAAGAGTTTAATTGGCTCCATCTGGCCACCCCTATGAAACATTTCTGGAGGCGCTACTGGCGGTGCGAGGAAGTGGAAATGTTCTCGGGAGCGGTTTCTCCTGCGACTCTGACCGTGAAGCAAACGGAGAACACCCAGAGAGGCCTCACGCACCAGAAATATGTCGGCATATCCGGCCAGGGACTCCACGCCCTCCTGGATCCGAGCTCCTCCAGAGTCGTTCAGTCCGATCACAGGAGCCCCGACCGTCATGGCCTGATCCATGACCTGGGCGCCCAAAGCCGACGGGACAAAGGTTATAACTAACACGCCAGAATGCACCAGAAATGAGTGTATTAATGGGATGTTTTGACTACCTTGCAGATCTTCTGTGCATGAGCTCCAGACAAGCTGCCCCCGAACACGGTGAAGTCCTGAAACAAAGCAGAGAGGGTGTAAATCACAGAGCGTGGAACGCGTCCGCCGCTTTCTGCTCGAAGGCCCGCCGTCAGTACCTGGCTGAACACGTACACCAGCCTGCCGTTGATCCTGCCGCGGCCCGTCACGACGCTGTCGCCAGGAAACTAAAGCGGGGAAAAAGGCACCGTGCGGTTAAAAGCTGAATCCTCTCCTGGCTTGTTGGCTTTGCAGTTCCCCCCCCCCCTCCACCGGGGCGCTACCCCGTTACCTTGTTGCTGTCCTGCTCCATGCCAAAGTCAGAGCAGCGGTGTTCCACAAACATGTCCGTCTCCACGAACGACTCTGCGTCCAGCAGGAGCTCCACTCGTTCCCTGGCTGTCAGCTTGCCCTGCGGCACAGGAGCACAACGTCGGCCAAGAGTACCTCAACCTCTTGCAGCCCCTCCATAAAGGCCAGAGTTCAGGAGCTCCCCTCTCAACAGATTCCTCCACCTGAGCTGCGGATCTCTGCGGCTCCTCCACAGCTGCCATGAGCCTGGACCCGTTGCGAGGCTCTAACTTCAACTGAAATTAAACACTGACGGACTCTACTAATCAGGCGACCTCTCCAGGCCGTTGTTTTGGCTAGATTTTATTTAGTGGCACCGGACTCAAGAGGGCTGAATACAAACAAACGCACCAGACTTTTCCCGTTTTAATTTGAGAAAAAAAAAAAGGATGGAAAATCGTTTATTATTTTCGTTTTACTTCACAGGTACATGTGGGTTGTGTTGTTCTATCATATAAAATCGCAGTAACCGACCGCATTTTCTTCTGGATTTCCCCTTTAGCAAAAAAAAAAGTGATGGGGAGAATTAATACTTCTACGTATACCGCGGTAATAACCTGATATGATTATACATTAATACATGCATGTCACCGTGCATTAATAACAACAGATGTCTGTGTGCATCGTGTAAAGAGGATTGTTGAACTATTAACTTCCAAGGTGACAATCCTCACGTTTGATTTTTACAAGAAAGTATTAGAGCAACTTATTTTCTTCCCCCCTCTCTAAGCAGCAATCAACGCAACCACTTGAGCCGCAGGCGTTCCTTATCCCACCAGCTGCCCCGGTCAGGTTCTCTCTGAAGGTCCGTGTGCGCGTAAACCAGACGGTAAGCACGAAGAATGGGACCTGGGAGCGTGTTTGCTGACTTTACCCTCTTGTGTTGTGCATCTATTCTCTTCTGACCTCCCCCGATCAGCGCCGCCTTCCGTTTCTGTTCGATCCTCTCCCTCACGGACAGGTGGCTGACCGAGTACCGGCGACAGTCCGGCGGGAGAGGGGTCTGTGGTGAGGCCGCCGCTGCAGCTGCTGCGCCATATTTGATGTGCGCTAAACTCCTGAAGGAGACCCTCAAACCGCTGAACAGCCCGCAACTGCTACGAGCCACACTGAAGGCCGCCATCATGCCTGTGCGTGGACTGTGACGAGAGCGGCACCAAGAAGGAGAGGCAGGGATTTTAGCCAATGGCGCGCTGATGGTTGGGTTCCGATAGCCAATCAGAAACCCCGAAGTCCCACCGGCACTGAGTGGGCGGGGTTTAAGCAAAGACTTTTGAAAGCAGATCGTCAGCTTTGAATGACAAGTCAAAAGGTGAAAATGCTTTTTTTTTTTAAATGCAGATTATTATGGTTATGTATTCTTATGAGATATTGAAGAAAATACGCTTATTGTTATTTTTGTTGTAATTAATCTGTCACGTTAGATTTTTTTTTCTTACTTTTCAGAGTCAGTTGATGTTTTGATTATCGGATTTATTATTTTCCTTTTATAAGAAACCATTCATGAAAAACAAACAAACAAAAAACAAGAGTTGAAAATATAATTTATTGAATTGAAATGTTGTCAGTTTTTTTTAACAATCCTACAGGTACGTATTTCTGTGATCATATTTTTGTATATATCGGGGCCGCTGTTTAATAGAAATAGACCCCTCCTGTAAAACAAAATGTCCGTCGGTCTTGAGCCCAATAATATGATGCTTTTCCTTGAGCTGAACGTCAGAAAGACTCCATTTCCATATACTGACCAGGGCCGGATCTAGACACACCGATATGAGGGGGCAGGCAGAGATGTTAAGGGGGCATCATTATGTAATCACATTATGCTCCAGCAAATTTATGTAGTTGGTGATTTGTGTTTCCGTCGTAAACATAGAGTAAGGCAAGGCAAGCTTATTTATATAGCACTTTTCAGTAACACGCTGTGGCCAACATCCAAGAGATGGATTGCACTTTGGTAAGGCCTCTACCTCCCCAACATCTGCCCAGCTTGGGTGTCCAATCTGAAGCCAACACTCCAGCTGGTATAGCTCTTGGGGTCATTGAGGAGGAAATCGACGCAGAGACACACAGAGCTCTTTGAAAGCAACTGAGATCAGAGTAGAAAGTTAAAACATTTCAAAACCGTTATGTTTTTACCCTCAAAACAAGTTACAAAACTAGAGCCTGGCTGGGGGGTAAATGCAACAGGTGTGCAAAATTAATCAAGATAAAGAAAAATGGCATGACATATTCCTGCTTCCCTTAAGAATGCAAATAATGCAGAAGTCAAATAAAATCTGAAAATACAAATATATCAAACAAAGATCCATCCCCTCGTCTATCCCTACTGCTGCCTGACCTCCACACAGTGTACCACAATGTAGATTAGAAACCACATTGTCTGCAATAGCATTGCTCAATTTACACGGTTTATACGGAAAAAACAATTTATAGTTTTCTGCCTTTGGCTGGTTTACTGAACATCCCAACACGCAGGCGCGAACAATGAAGGACTGCTCAGCAGCGCGTCTACTGTCTGTGATCTACAGCGCTAGCAGAGTTGAGGCTTCGCTTATGGTGCGTTTAAAGACGACTCGGAAAAATATGATACCACATGTAAATAATGGATTACACGGTCGTAGCGACCCGTGCAGAGATGACAAAGCTGATTTTTTTCCCCGGCATATCTGTTTGAGGGGGGCAAGGCTTTGTTTGGGAAGTGTGTGTGTGTGTGTGTGTGTGTGTGTGTGTGTGTGTGTGTGTGTGTGCGCGCGTGTGCGTGTGTGTGTGCGTCAACCCACTTTTATGTTTGTCTGTGCTGCGAACATGTTACGTTTTGCCTCTAGATATTAACAGAAGTCTGCATGGTTTTATAATTGCCCTTTAAAAAAATCAGAGGCCAGTAGGGAAAAGAAAAAGCAAGTGGTCCTTTTGTATTTGTTTTAAAATACAAATGCTGAAATACACCCTGCCTTCTTTTTGTGGTAAAAGGGGTGGGACACACATTTAAATTGGTTTTCACTATAGGTAAAAAACAAACAAACAAAAAACATAAAACAAAAAGAAACAAATGCCGGGTATAGGATATCCATGTTGTCTCTAGACTTTAAATGCACTCTTGTTTCAAAAACGGAACGTTCAGATGCAGCCTAGGCTAACATTAAATAAATCAGTCTGCGTCTAAACTCCCTATGAGGTTTGTTGTTTATTTCTAGTTGTTTTAGAGGCCAAAGAATGCTTTTCTGGACGCCTTGAGATAAACAGTATTTCGCAATTATGTTTTTTTTTTTTTTTTTTTTTTTTACTTTATTGTTAAAAGTTTAATCTTTCCAGAACAAACTTTCTAATACTGTCTTACCCTTGTTCAATATTTTAGAATTTTAATTTCAATATATTCTGTCTCGACGCTTTGCGAGTTTATGGTAATAATTGTGACACTACAAATATTATCTAAAAAATGAAAAGGGATACAAGGTAAGATCTGAACCAAACGCCGAGAGAAAAAAAAAGTGACTGTAACCAGGGTAACCACAGCAAGTCTCGCGTGATGTGTGTGCCTATCGAGAGAGGCTGGTGTGAGGGAAAAAAGTGGTAAATCGTACGATTGATGCACTTATAATATTACAGCAAACCAGTAATGGTTAGATCACAGGTCGTCAAGTATTTTTGCAAAGCCTACATCGATTGCAGGGCTTCGGGTTGCAGCTTGCATTTTTCTCCACTGCATGACGTATAAGACGGTCCAAGTGGGCAAGTGATACGGTTAAATCTCCGCTAGCTATGCTAGTGCTAACTCCTTAGCTTTGTTTACATATTGTGCGCGCCTGGTGGATAATTTCCGATCGCACAAATTGGAGATTTTAGCTTTCGTTCTTCGTTTATCTGATCGGTCATACGAAAAGGACGTTGGACAGTAGATAGATTTCACCGCTACTACTGAGCATCTACTGGTCACGCATTTTGCTGATTATTAAGCTAACATTAGCTACACATGCTAACCTTTTGATCTCGGCTCGTTCGATCATGCGGTTTGATGCTTACCCATAGGTTTTTATTAAACGCGCACCTTGTTATGGCATATAGAGTTATTCTTCCGACTCTATAATATTCTTTAATTATGCAGCTGAAGAGCTTATTAATTAAAAAGCAGCTGCTACTACACAAACCGGCGGTGCTAACCTAAGCTAGCCACCTGCTGAGCTAGCTTACATTGTGTTCGCGTTCAATGAGACGGCTCCACAATGTTCGTCGTCTCGCACCGTGTCCATAATTAATTTATATCTCATTGTGCGCTGACGTGCTGCGGTGGGCGCAGGCTGCAACGCCGGGCTGCTTTCGTTCCCTTATCCAAGTTGGCTGTGTGCGGATACTCTCCCTCGGACGGTGTTCCCACAGGAGCTGGGTAGCTATGAATCCCGTGGATGCCACCGCTCTGTACGTGTCTGCCACCCGGGCAGTGCTACAGTGCGACCCGCTGCAGCCTCACACCTTCGCGGAGATGTACCAGCAGCTACCCTTCTTCCGACAGTCCCTAGCGTGTCTCGTCTGTGGTAAGCAACCTGAACATGTCCGACTGCAGCGTATAGCACACACACTGTGAAGTTTTTTTTTTTTTTTTTGAGAATACTCCCGCGGATAGGCTGCATTTTCAAAGTGCACATTTCGAAGTTTTTAATCGTGACGTTATATAGGGGGGGTTGATGTGGAGTGAGATGTCTGTGGGCGCGCGTGAAGCCGCAGCAGCAGCTTCCACTGTATCTCGCGCTCACTGCTGCTGCGGTTTCCCTGGCAACCGAGGCTGGAAGAGGCTCGTCTGTCGTCTCGGCGAGACGTATGACTGCTGTTGTGCTGCGTAGCCATGTGGTTTCTGTTCGTGCTGGATCTGATCACCACGTTTTGGCGAGGCAGGCTCCGCTTGCTAACAACACTGGAAAAAACAAATAAAAATAAAAAACACATCTGACACATTCTGGCAATTATTTTTTTTAATCTTTTTTAGGGATTTTAACTGGCCAAAGCTTTTTGTTGATCGATTCTGATCAAAAATCCAGCTGCATTACAACTACTGTTGTGCCATGTGAATACATTAAGAAACGTGCGCATACTTTGAGGACCTTTTTCTTAAGTTTCAGTAAAAATCTTGACGAAGATCGGGGTATGCTTTGATTCATAAGTGGGCAAAGTTTTCTAATTGCTCTCTTGTGTCCGCGTCACTGAACGTCTACAACTATTATGGGGCGGAGGGCGCCGTAAACAAATCCCAGCTACAAACTGCTCTATATAACAACTCGCTGCGCACTGTTTTCCCTTTCTTCGCACGTTTTAAATGTAGAAGCGATGACAAGATCATTTCAAAAATAAAATTAAAAACGGCTGTGTTCCGCTTCATTTCTGAGAGGAAAGGGGAGAGATGTACTGGGTGTTAGATTAATTTATTGTAATTAAACAGCCTTAAGCAGTCATCATTCTGTCATAATTGATAATTAATCGTTTATTAGCAGCTGGTTTAACACGGCTCAGAATCGACACTGGTATTGCAGGGCTCTGTCTATTAATTTCACTAATGTTTATGAAACAAAGACAAAATGAGCTTTCATTTTACATCCTCTTTAGCGTCCCACATATGTGCAATCAGTGAGGCTAACATGGTATGAGCATCTGTTACACATCAGCCCCTGCGTGTGTGTGTTTCCTGTAGGTATTTAATAGACGTAACTGAAATTGAGAGCATGAGCAGTTTAGTCTTCACTATGGTGCGTTCACTGACTGTTTTTTCCGACCAGCTTATCGCCTATCAGGACCGGTCACCAGCGGATTGCTCTGTGCAAGTTACGCTTGAACGTGTTGCCAAAAGCATGCGTGTCAGGGCCGGACGATTATAGAAAAAAAGGCATATCGATAAAATAGGAGTCATATTGATCGATAGCGATAATTATCAACACATTCAAAAACATATATTATTAAGTGCACCCCTGGCCATTTTATGCAGTTGCATACCGAACTATTTTTTTTTTAGATAGAAAACACACAAACACTGAATTCAATCTCAACCCTTTTATTCAACCAACTTTTTACCAAAACTGCAAGTATATAAAAAAATGAAAAAGAACGCCTGCTCCCTGAACTCTTTGAAGGGGGCGGAGCGTTCCTGGGTCTGCGTTTGTGATTGGTTTGGAAGGATGTAATGACTGAAATATTAACCTACACCATAGGCTGGAATGCAACAGGAAGGAAAACTGTTAATTTTCATTGACCCTCATCGATACACATCTATCGATTGATCAATACTGTTATTGAATTATCGTCCAGCCCTAATGCGTGTGGTGTTTGAAAATGTGAATAGCAGTAAAAATTGCTGGCCCTTTTTTGTTATTCCAGGTAAACTCCTGGAGGATCCCATTTCCCCGACGCACCCAGAGTGCCAGCATTACGTCTGCCTCGGCTGCAAAGGCCAGAGGATGCAGATCAGGTCGTCGTGCAGCCGCTGCAAGGACTATTCCTGCTTCCAGGAGAACAAGCAGCTCTCGTTGCTGGTGCAGTGCTACAGGCAGCTCTGCCTCTACGTCACCCATTCGCCGCTGCTCCAGTCAATCAGCAGCCACGTGGGCGGGTCTCCGGAGGTCATGGCCTTGCTGGAGGAGGTGCTCACGTCGCACGGAGAGGAGACGGAGCTTCCGGGCTTAGCAGAAGAGGATTCCAATCTGCCTGCTCCTGAGTCCCTTACTCCCACCGAGGCGCCGCCTGCCCCCGCAGAGCTCTCTGCCGTTCCTCAGAGCTGCTCCTCGGAGCCTCCGTGTTTCAACGGACCGCTGGACTGTAACGGCGAGGCGCTGGAGGACCCCTCCTCCCCCGAGCTGGAAGTATGCGAGGTGGTGGAGGAGCAGCAGCATCTGGGTCTGTCTGTGTCTGAAAGCGCTTGCAGAGGTTTAGAACTGGGCCTGAGCACCGGACCTTTAACCCCAACACTAGGCACTGTGTGCTCACTCAGGGAGGGGGAGTCTAACACCAGGGAGCTGGAGGAGGGCGAAGTGTTGCTTCTGAGCGTGGAGGAGGTGCTACAAACGCTGGATCCCCTTCAGCCCGACGGAGACGCTCTTCACCCCAACCCAGAAAGGACGCACATAGCCACGGACAAAACGCACACCCACATGTACATACAGCTGGACGCAGCCCACAACTACACTCAGATTCACTCGGGGAGGACTCACACAGTGTCGCACCACGGCACCCACACGCACGCTCCTCCCTTTGACCCCCCCCCTGCCTCCAAACCGCCGCAGGTCCGGCCCAGCCGGAAGCGGTCCCACTCGGAGAGCGACAGGGAGAAGGTGAACCCCGTTCCCATCACCTCCATCCTTCACGACCCGTCTCCTCAGTTACACACTCCAACCCCTCCTCACGCTCTGCATACCAAGCTGCCCATGCCTTCCCTCACCGTGCCGGTGCACACGTACTCGTCAGTCCCCAACGGCGCGTTCCCCAAGCACGGCCGGCCCACACCCAATCACAACAAGGGCGCCAGGAAGCACGTGGACCCGAGCTCCAAGAAGCCCCACGCCAAGGCCCGCAGCGGCGGGGGCTCTAAGACGAAGGAGCGCAGCAAAGACCAGCGGCCGATGTCGGGCTGCGTGGTGCCCGCGCCGCCCGTCAGACCTCCGTACAAGAAGCCAGTGGAGAAGAAGGGCTGCAAGTGTGGCAGAGCCACGCAGAACCCGTCTGTTTTAACCTGCAGGGGGCAGCGTTGTCCCTGCTACTCAAACCGCAAGGTGAGACCTCTTACCACAGTCTAGGCGTTTTGTGTTTAAGTCTTCCGGGTTCGCTTTCGTGAAGCCTCTTAACCCTGCACATCTGTCCAGCTGTTCTTAGACCTGTGGCGTTGAGCTGCTGGAACAGGATTTAGTGAAAGTTGTCTGTGCTGCCTGGTGCAAGGTGTGAATCTGTAGTAATGTGTTTCCCAGAAGATTAGAATATTACATAAGGCCAGTATGTGTGCGTGTGTGTGTGTATATATATATATATATATATATATATATATATATATATATATATATATATATATATATATATATATGAAAAACTACTGACTTCTCAGTTTTCCAGCAGACCCTTGACCCTTATTGCGAAATGTGATGGCTGAAGAAGCAGACTCTGCACAGAGGACTCTTCTCACTGAGCTATATAATACACTGGAGTGCTAATCGCCCGCTGTTAGAACGAGTCGCTTTGAAGCCACCAGCCGCCATATTGGTACTCCCTATTTTCCCCTTGTAACAAGGGAATATGTGCGCTACAGCATCGATTAAACCAGGATTTTCTCATGTTCAGGGGGGCTTAAGACTTTTAAAATGTCAAATGCCATTTACTTTTATGTTATGTACTAAAACTATCAAGTACTGAGAAAGTCATGTGCCCAAATATTTTGCATTTTATTCATTTAAATATATATATATATATATATATGTGTATATATATATATATATATATATATATATATATATATATATATATATATATATATATATATATATATATATATATATATATATATATATATATGTGTGTATATTTAATATGAATAACATGTAAAATATTTCAGCACATAATTTCCTAGTAGTTGATAGTGTTAGTACATCCACAGACTGTAGAATTACCTGTGAAACGTTTTCACACAGCCAGAAAACTGCTTGTTGTTGCAACCAAATCCTGTGGGATTCTGTGAGAGTAGGGAGTAGCAAGATGGCGGCCAGTGACTTCAGTTTTTTTCAGTGGCAAAATCAGCACTCCAGTGTATTATATAGCTCTGTAGCTCTTCTTCAAGCTCATCAGTGGAAAGTTGAGTGGAAGGAAGAAATACAAAAGTATGTGTTACACCGTAGGAAATGATGGGCCGAGTCACTCCTCGTGCAGCATATTTATTCAGTTTAAAACTGCAAACAGAAAATACAGCGGTTACAGTAGCGCTCCCGACATCTGCTGCAACAAGCTGTCCTCTCGGCAATGGCGTACTCCTACAGCCTGCCAGAGCGTCACCCGCTGTTACGTGTGGTACTACAACAAATACACATGCTCTCTACTGACATCACTGTACATCTATATCCAACATACCTTCATTAACTCAACTGAACTCGAACAATACATAGGTTTAAAACACATTTTTACAGCCTATTAAGCAGACCCACTGAGCCCACATAAGCGCGGGCCGAGCGTGAGCCGTTAGCCTCGCTCCTTTACCCACCGAGCCCACATAAGCGCGGGCCGAGCGTGAGCCGTTAGCCTCGCTCCTTTACCCACCGAGCCCACATAAGCGCGGGCCGAGCGTGAGCCGTTAGCCTCGCTACTTTAGCCACCGAGCCCACATAAGCGCGAGCCAAGCGTGAGCCGTTAGCCTCGCTCCTTTACCCACCGAGCCCACATAAGCGCGGGCCGAGCGTGAGCCGTTAGCCTCGCTACTTTAGCCACCGAGCCCACATAAGCGCGAGCCAAGCGTGAGCCGTTAGCCTCGCTACTTTAGCCTGTTGCTAACTCCTGCTTTATATCTAGCTCGGTAATGCAGCTATACTGGAGCGCCTTTAATGTGTTATTCCGGACCCATCGAAGGCTACTGGCGTTATGAGCTACACATTCTAATACTCAGCTTACCTGCAAACAGAAAATACAGCGGTTACAGTAGCGCTCCCGACATCTGCTGCAACAAGCTGTCCTCTCGGCAATGGCGTACTCCTACAGCCTGCCAGAGCGTCACCCGCTGTTACGTGTGGTACTGAGCGCCCTCCGATGGCGAAACCCAAGCATTGTTAACTCTAATAAACATTGTTAAATTTAATAAACATTGTTAAATCTAATAAATTCTAACGCTAGACTGAGTGATCATCACCAAAAACAAAATGTGGGGGGCTAGTTTTATGACTCACTTTCATGACTCACTTTCATAGTGCCACACTCTCCCCCACAAAATTAAAGGTCACCTGACCTTTCTGGTTGCACAGTACATTCAACTATAGACTTGACACAGTCCCACCGCCCATGGTCTCCAGAAGGCATTACTCTCAATAACCTGAGTCTTAGTCACCTTGTAGTCCCTCTGAACCAAAGTCGGCTGACCTAAAGTGTCGTAACTCAGTACAAGCGGTTTTTGACTTTGTCTATGGGATCGCTGTCTCACAGAGTCAGTCTCACCTTTGTTGGCAGCTGAAATGTCAATCACTGCCTCACCGCTCTCTGACCTTCCAAGGTCAATGTCAGGGCATGCCTCTTCGCTCTGTAGTGGCACATCCTCTTCGCTCTGTAGTGGCACATCCTCTTCGCTCTGTAGTGGCACATCCTCTTCGCTCTGTAGTTGTACATCCTCTTCTTGAACGTGAAGACTCGTTTCAGGCTGGAACGGCTCCGCCAAAGGATTGAGTGGAGTCTGCCTCCGTCTCCCTGGAACATCCCTGAAGTACCACTGGTACGTGCCGCTGTAGTCATCATCTGATGTGTCACTGTTTCCTAGACGTTGCTCTACACTTGGGCGTCTCAGCTTTTTCTTTGTAACAGCCGAAGCATCTTTTCGGGGCTGAACAGTCTGCGTTGATGGCTTTTCAAGTGGTAGGAAGTTACAGGGCAGTAGGAGGTTCCTGTGCACCACCTTGTCTCTCCCGCGACCAGTTTCAGGGCAGATTCGATACACCGGGCTATCATCTGCCTTTCTCTCCATTACTTTGTAGATCTGGTTCTCCCAATAAGATTGGATCTTCGCAGGTCCGCCTCTCGGAGTGAGATTTCGGAGGAGAACTCTGTCACCCGGCTGAAGATCTCTCCCTTTCACTCTCCTATTATAGTATGCTTTCCCTCGAGCAGCTTCCTTGGTAGCCGTCTCGGCCGCTACTGTGTAAGCCTCCTGCATTCTCTTCTTCCAGCAGCTAACATAGTCATCATAGTCCACATGAGTTTCATCCTTTCTCAGATTGAAGAGCAGATCGATAGGCAGGCGAGGGGAACGTCCGAAGATGAGGTAATATGGGGCATAGCCTGTTGCCTCGCTCTTCGTACAGTTGTACGCATGGACAACTTTAGCCAATGACTCTTTCCAATCCTCCTTCTCCTTGTCCTCCAGGGTCCGTAACATGGACAACAGGGTACGGTTGAATCTCTCCACCTGTCCATTACCCTGTGGATGGTAGGGTGTCGTATGAGAACCCTGGATACCTGAGAGTTCTTTCAACCGTGCCATAAGCTTGTTGTCAAATTCTTTACCCATGTCATGGTGAAGTCTGGTTGGGAAGCCAAACTTGAGTGCAAAGTCATTGAAGAGCTTGTCAGCGACAGTTTTAGCTGTTTTGTTCTTCGTCGGGTAAGCTTGGGCGAACCTCGTGAAGTGATCCATGACAACTAGTATATATTCATATCCATGCTTGCACTTTTCCAGGTGGAGGAAGTCTACGGATACCAGTTGGAACGGGTAAGTTGACTGGATCGAGGTCAGAGGAGCACAGGTCTGCTTACTCGGCTTCTTCTTCTTGAGACACTCGCATTCTTCCGTAACAAAGTGTTCAATGTCTTTTGCCATCTGCGGCCAGTAAAACCTGTCTCTGATCAGGTCAAGTGTTCTTTCCACTCCTAAGTGGCCCATGTCTTTATGGAGCTCTTTGAAAACCAGGGGACGATAAGCTTTAGGGACCAATAGCTGCTCTCGGTGGGCTGTTTTGCGGTGCAGGATACCATGTTGGTCGACGTGAAGCTTCAACCACTGTCTGAGTAATGTAGTTACTGCAGGAGCCTCAGACTTCACCTCGATCCTACTTGGTCTCCTACCCTGTGACTTGTACCAGAGCACTCTTGACAGGACCTCATCTGCTTCCTGGGCTGTGCGGATCTCGTCCGGTGTAAGAGGCTGATTGGTGTTAGAATCTTTGATCAGCTTCAGAGCACCAACATGGATAACACCAATGCCTTGACACGGGTGACTCTGCTCCACCACCACAGACTCCATAGATGCGCTTATGGCCTCCTGTCCCACTTCAGCTGTACAGCTCTTCATGTAGCTGTCAATGTCTAACGGCATTCGCGACAGGCCATCAGCGTCTGTGTTGGTTTTGCCCGGACGGTAGCGGATGGTGAAGTTATAGCTAGCCAGCTCCGCGACCCATCTGTGACCCGTGGCATTGAGCTTTGCCGTAGTGAGCACATATGTTAGCGGGTTATTATCTGTGTACACCACAAATGATGGTGCATGGTACAGATAATCTCGGAAACGTTCACATATGGCCCACTTCATTGCCAAAAACTCTAATTTGCCAGAGTGCAGGTGGTACTTTTTCTCTGCTGGACTCAAGGTGCGGGAACCATACGCTATAACTCTCATCTTGCCTTGCTGTCGCTGGTATAAGACTGCACCTAACCCAACTTGAGATGCATCACAATGTAACACAAAGGGCTCTGTAAAGTCGGGGTACCCAAGGACAGGAGGTCTGGTGAGTGCATCTATGAGCTGGCTCAATGTCTCTTGGTGGGCGCTAGTCCATTGAATGGGTGACCGTGAAGGTAAGTGGCCTCTACTTTTCTTCACCCCCTTCCTAGTCTTGACATCTGGGACTGAAACAGAGTTCTCAGAGGATGGAGGACTAAGCAGGCTATAGAGTGGATGGGCTATGCGGGAGAAGTTGGCGATGAAAGGCCTATAATAAGAGAGAAAACCAAGCATTTGACGTACCTCTCCGACGGTTGCGGGTGTTTTTTCCTTTAAGGCCACCACCGGGGCCAGCTCTGCTGGGTCCATTGTGTAACCCTGGCCTGTAACTAACTTGCCCAAAAACTTGACACTTCCCTTGAACAGGTCACATTTCTTTGGAGTCAGCTTGACACCATGCTCCCTGTAACGCTGGAGGACAAGGCGGATGTGCTCTAGGTGTTCTTCAAAATTGCTGCTGTGCACAAGGTTGTCGTCCAGGTACGGAAGGCAAATCGTGTCTCTGAGACCTGCCATGCAATGTTCCATGCTCCTCTGGAACTCAGCGGGTGCGGAGCTCAGGCCAAAGGGAATGCGCACCCATTGGTAGAGCCCCCAGGGTGTGATGAAGGCGGTTAAGGGGCGGCTCTCATCATCCAAAAAACCCTGGTGGTACGCCTTGCCTTGGTCTAACACTGAAAACCAAGAGCTCCCACCCAGTGCATCCAGCATGTCCTGGATTCTTGGTATTGGATGACGGTCCGGAACTGACTTGCGGTTGAGCTCTCTGAAGTCACAACAAAGCCGAAGAGTGCCATCCTTCTTACGGACACACACCACAGGTGATGAGTAGGGAGACCTTGATGGTGTGATCCAGCCTTTGTTAAGGAGATCCTGCAGATACTCTTTCACTTCATTGTGGAGAGGTTTTGGGACTGACATGTAGGTTTTCTTTACAGGACTTGTGTCATGAAGGGTTATATGCATTTTCAGGGAAGGGATGCAGCCCACATCATCCCGGTCGTATGCAAATGCCTCACATTCTTCCCGCAACATCATCTTCACAGCTGTTTGTTGACTTTCTGTCAAGTGCTGAAGATCCACTGGTGGATCCCATGACTTTGGTCTCAGTTGAATGTTGTCTGGCTGTGTGTTATTCGGGATGTGTGACTTTAACTGTGAACTCTTTTTTTCCTCTTGTGTCCCCTCGTTTACTTTTGTCTGGATGTCTGCTGCATATACAGTCTTTATTGGTTCAAGACGTCCGATCACTTTGCGGCTCGTTAGATAAATGGTGTGGTCTGTGGTGTTAGTCACTGGGATGGGCACATATGGCACTTTCCTGTCTGGGATTTGCACCAGTATGTCATGGAACAAGACGCCCTCTGGTGGTGAGTCAACCATGTCAGCTAAAAAGAGCATGTCTTGACCCAGAGCGTGTGGACTAACATGTGCCCGTGCATAGACTGTGGTAACTTGGTTTGCTCTCAAAGGCACTCTCTTTACTCCAGTCCTTACCACACCTGCCTCTGAGTCCTTTTTGCTGTTCTGCACTAGTCTGACAACATTATGTGCAGTTTGTACAGTTATTTCAAACGCTTTACTTACATAGTGTGCAAGTTGTTTTCTCCCACCTTTGGTCTTTACTTCTCTTCTGTTGACAACCACCTCAATAACATTGTAACCGATGATGGGATCACTGGCCACGGCTGGGTCACTGGCTACCAATATTGGCACTTGCAACTCACTGGTTGGGAAACAATCACTGTCTAGTCTGAAGCTGACTTCTATCCAGCCAGTGTAGGGGATGGTTGTGTCATTTGCAGCAAACACTGTGAGTGTCTCATTATCTAACAGTTCTGACACCGGTCTGACAACTGTGTGGGGGAGGTGGTTCTGCCGCCAGTTTTCATTTACAATGCTGGACTGTGCCCCTGAATCCCACAATACTTTGACTGGATGGTTGTCCATAAAACAGTTAACAGTACAGCGGTTTCCCACCAGGCTTACTAACCTTGACTTGTGTTGGGGGGTTAGATAACGAACTTCCGTTACAGCTGATAAGGCAGCAACTGGCATTTCATTGGAGGATGGTGGTGGGCTTGGCTGCTCATTATGGGACCGTGGATCCTGGACTACTGCTGGTCCCACCTCAGTAGCCCTTCCTCGTTTCCCAACAACGGTCTCGGTGCTCGGCATCCACGAGAGTAGTGGCCCTCCCGCCCACATTTGAAACAGTGCATACAGTTGTCTCCTTTTCCCTCTTCTCTGCACTTCTTGCAGCCTTTTTGTCTTTGTTTTGGTGCCACGGTGTGGGGACTGGTTTCCATAACGGCCACCAACATCTCTTTCATTTCTTTGCGAAGTTCTTCTATGATCTGCTGTGGGTCTGTTTTAGTCTCTTTATTTTTAACTGTTTTCACCGCCACTGTAATGGGGGATTCCTTGGGTTTCGGGTGGCTTTGAACAGGTGTCATGGCTGTCTGGCACGCTGTCTGGAGCTCTTGTACCTTGGGAATCTTGACTGCAGTGGACCTTCTTCGTTTCTCCAATCTTTCATTTTCCAGCTTTGAAGCTTCGTTAACTTTCTCAATCAGTTCTTCATCTGTTGTGCTCATATTACTCAGAAGAGGCAGCAACTGATACTTAATGGAGTCACTGAGTAGCCCAGTTTCAATGGAGCGGAGAAACTTACGCTGAATTGTGGTCCTGCTGTACAGTTCATCTGTCTCCTCATTTGCTGCTTTCCATAGAAGTTTTTCTTTGAGCTCGATAGCACGAAATACAAAATTTAGGGCAGTTTCTTTGGGTTCTTGGGAGATATTGATGAGCTGATGGTAAAGTTCAGTGGGGCTATCGACCCTGTAGTGTCCCTTTAGTATGGTGAGCAGTTTGCTAAGGGTCAACCCACGTTTTATCTCCAACATGTCTCTTAGGGGCGTTCCTGGACTGATGGCCCTAATTACTGCTTCAACTATTTCAACCTCTGAGTGTCCTTTTTCAATCCCATTTTCGATCTGGCGTACTAAACTGAGGTAGGACAGCTTATCCTTCTGCCCACTCTCTCCAATCTGCCCAGAGATTTTAAACTCCCTCCTCAATGTTACCTCCTGCAGAGTTTGTTTTGGCTCTGGTCGGGTTTTGAATGGATAATCTGTTGCCTGGACTGAAGTGGTGCATGGAATAGTGTCCTCAAGGTCTATCTGTGGCACAGACTTTTTAAATGAGGATTCCTCTTCTGACTGACACATTACTTTATTCAGTCTCTGGATATAGGTGGCTGTTTCTTTATAAAACTGTTCCACTTGATCATCTTCTTCATTTTTCTCTATCTCATCAAACATGTCTTCTGCCAATCTGATGAGTGTCCTTTTGGTTTTACCTTGAGGCTCTCCGCTGTCCAGGCCGGAACACTTCAGTCGCCTGCAGACGTCCACGAGATGCTCTCTTTCCAACTGCCACAAGGCTGCACTCACTCGATCGCGCAGAAGCTGTGCTGCCTCCATTTTTTTTTCTCTGGTTCGTCTCTTGGGAAGGAAGGTGGTTGGTGATGGTGTTGACTCACTAGCGCCACCTCCTGGCTAGGCTCGCCAAAATATGTTACACCGTAGGAAATGATGGGCCGAGTCACTCCTCGTGCAGCATATTTATTCAGTTTAAAACTGCAAACAGAAAATACAGCGGTTACAGTAGCGCTCCCGACATCTGCTGCAACAAGCTGTCCTCTCGGCAATGGCGTACTCCTACAGCCTGCCAGAGCGTCACCCGCTGTTACGTGTGGTACTACAACAAATACACATGCTCTCTACTGACATCACTGTACATCTATATCCAACATACCTTCATTAACTCAACTGAACTCGAACAATACATAGGTTTAAAACACATTTTTACAGCCTATTAAGCAGACCCACTGAGCCCACATAAGCGCGGGCCGAGCGTGAGCCGTTAGCCTCGCTCCTTTACCCACCGAGCCCACATAAGCGCGGGCCGAGCGTGAGCCGTTAGCCTCGCTCCTTTACCCACCGAGCCCACATAAGCGCGGGCCGAGCGTGAGCCGTTAGCCTCGCTACTTTAGCCACCGAGCCCACATAAGCGCGAGCCAAGCGTGAGCCGTTAGCCTCGCTCCTTTACCCACCGAGCCCACATAAGCGCGGGCCGAGCGTGAGCCGTTAGCCTCGCTACTTTAGCCACCGAGCCCACATAAGCGCGAGCCAAGCGTGAGCCGTTAGCCTCGCTACTTTAGCCTGTTGCTAACTCCTGCTTTATATCTAGCTCGGTAATGCAGCTATACTGGAGCGCCTTTAATGTGTTATTCCGGACCCATCGAAGGCTACTGGCGTTATGAGCTACACATTCTAATACTCAGCTTACCTGCAAACAGAAAATACAGCGGTTACAGTAGCGCTCCCGACATCTGCTGCAACAAGCTGTCCTCTCGGCAATGGCGTACTCCTACAGCCTGCCAGAGCGTCACCCGCTGTTACGTGTGGTACTGAGCGCCCTCCGATGGCGAAACCCAAGCATTGTTAACTCTAATAAACATTGTTAAATTTAATAAACATTGTTAAATCTAATAAATTCTAACGCTAGACTGAGTGATCATCACCAAAAACAAAATGTGGGGGGCTAGTTTTATGACTCACTTTCATGACTCACTTTCATAGTGCCACATATGCTTGTCAGACATGTTCCGTGGCGGGAGTCACCGCACACAGATGTAGACGTTGGCTACAGCTGTCGCATTACTTATATTAACTCACTCCTGAACCAGAGACAAGATCAGAACCGCCTCACCTTGGCTTAGGAGGAAAAGGACTCGACTGCTGCTCTCTTTTCAGAAGAAAGTCAGTTTTGCATTTCAATTGGAAGTCAAGGTCCCAGAATCTGGACAAAGTGAAAAGGTGCTGAATCCAAGCCACTTTAGGTCCAGTGTGATGTCTGCCTGCTGTGTTTTTTTTTCCTTTAAGTTCAGTCCTGTACCAGGAAATGTTGCAGCTCTTCATGCTTCTCCGTGTATCTGTCCACATTGCCACAGGTAGAGATCAGAGATCATTGCGTTTCTGTGACTGACCTGCAGACGTGCCTCATCTGAACCTTGATTATTGTGAAGAGTAGGTTGACATCAGAGTCAACAGTCCAGACAAGGCGACTATTAAAGCAACCCGGTTTCCTCCAACACCCCAGGAGTGCTAAAGGCCGATAGCTTCAACCAGTGCCTGCGTGTGGGGCACTAATTAAACCAAAATGGTTGAGAGTCATTGAAATACTTTTCAGGTGGCTGACATCTGTACTAAAATCCGTTTTTTATTGGTGTGATATGTGTAATAATTTAATGTTTTTTTTCATTAACATTACCAGAAAAAAAATCTCTCTGTGTGGAATGAAGCTATACATTATACGTTCTTAATTACTGAAATGAACCTTTTAATCGCTGTCTTATTTTTTCTCAACTGAAAATTGCATTTGTCACAGTTTTATTTATTCTCCTTTTGGGCTCAGCGAAGTAGATTTGAATTAGAATTTGAATTGAACGGCGGCGTTGACCCTTGGTAACCCGTCGACCTGCCGTATCCGCTTAGCGTCACCTCCTCTCTCGTCTTCCTCAGGCCTGCCTGGACTGCATCTGCCGGGGCTGCCAGAACTCCTACATGGCCAACGGCGAGAAGAAGCTGGAGGCCTTCGCCGTGCCGGAGAAGGCCTTGGAGCAGACGCGGCTCACCCTGGGGATCAACCTGACCAGCATCACGGCGGCCGCGGCCCTCCGCAACCCGGCGACCACCAGCATCCGCGCCAACACCCTCCTCAACGTGGCCACGGCGACGGGCACCCCGGTGACCACGGCCTTTCTGTCCGCCAGCCCCCCGCAGGATCCCAACTTCGACGACAGCCTGGAGCTGCTGATCGGCTGAAAGGCGGCGAAACAATAAAAAACAACACACACAACGCAGCTTGGTGCTGATTGAATGTGACGGCCGGTCATCGACCTGTTACCCCGCCCCCCCATCCTTTTTGTGAGGGGGGGGACTCGATTCGAGGCAGCTATGCGTCTGTCCTGCTCTGTAACCTGCTGTTGTTTTCTGGACTGGCAAACGCTGACTAGTGAGATTAGCATGGGTGTGCCAAAGCCTCCTGTATCGTGCCTGTGCGCCGGTGTGTGTTCGTTGCCAGTCTGTAGGTGAACTCTGTTCCAAGGACGTTCAGTACTTCAGAGGGGCTTTTTGTTTGCGTGCTTCTAGACCACAGATTTACTGTAAGAGGCAATAGAACCCCCCCCCCCCCCCCCCCCCCCCCCCCTTTCCGGGTTTTGTTTGCACGGTTACCGGTATGTGCAGATTTTAACTTTTAAAAGAGCGAAAACATTTGATCCGTGTCTGTCGGGAGCATCATTTCATTGGCGATTTCAGCTTTCTCCCATTCTGAGTGTCGTTCCCGCGTCTATTAATTGTCACGACTACAGAGATCGTCCCGCTCCAGACTGTTCACTCTGTCCAAAATGCTGTCAGCTTTTTCTCGCACAGCGTGCGTTTTCCTTTTCAGCGACATCGCTCCGAGGCACTTGGGCGACCGTGAGGGTTTAGACGTGGAGACTGACGGTCGGTGGCAAAGCACTTAGAGGGAGGAGAGAGAGAGAGAGTCATTTTCATCACACCAGTAGAGAGGCTCGCTGCTGCTGTCCGGTTACAGCTTTGTGACTGCATCTTCATCATCATCATCGACGGCGGTCACAACTAACACTTGTATCTGACCGTGTTTAAAGGTAAACTGAAGCCATAGTTTTATGAGGAAGTTTCCTTTAAAATCACTCCCCCTCCAACGCACTCCCAACTGTAGAGTCCTGATTAATCAGATTATGCCAGATTATTTTTGATACCGATGGAGGTTTGGCAATCCATGTCTTTTGGTTCTTACACAATTTTTTATTTTTTTTTTCCCCCACAAGGCCGCGCGACGTCTGTGTTTGTGTTTACCGTCTCAGCTGTAACTACGATATGTCCGTCAGTCCGGTATTGTTGACCAAAAAAAACCATAAAAAAACTACACAAAAAAAAAAACGAGAAACAAAACAGAAAAAACTGACTGAATAGAGAGAAAAGATCACTTTTCTCCACCCGTGGACCAGGAAAGTAGCAGTGGACTCCAGTGTGTTCAGCAAACATGTCCCATCTTCCTGCGTGAGCACGTTTCAAAGATGTATTTGTTTTTGGGCATTACTTGAACCCTTAATTTTGTTTTTGTATCTTTTTTTGTTTTTGTTTGTTTTTGTAATGTAAAAATTCTTCTTTGAGGAGTGACAGCTATTGCTGAAACATTCACTGCCATATTATGGAGACATGTAACACAAGAATTAAAAGATAGTTTTTTACTTTTTCAGCTTTGTGTCTCTTGTGTGTATAGAGGTGACTTAGGGAGGAGTTTTCCTCCGTTGGTTCATATCTGTGTCATTAACCTGGAGCTCAGATTCTGTTTAGTCACTCGGAGTTTAAAGATATAGTTTCAGTCCATCAACATGGCCGTAAATGTCTGACATTTTGGGCGTTCATTGATGAATTTGAACTGCTTTTCTTTTTTACTTGATTGGATGATGAGTTTGAAATGCAAGATTTCATAAATTTGAATTATTAATGGTTTTTCCTAATCTTCACAGGGTCAAAATCAAACATAGGCTAAGATGCATACTAATCAGCCGCCTTATTATGTCGATCTGTCAGGATTTCTTATTGACATGAAGGGGGAATTCGCCAACCACAGCAATTGAATGCGGGTCTAAGTAATGTCTAAGTAAGTTAATATAAGCAGTACTGCATGTGAAAACTGAGATTTGACATACTTGGTCCACAACCTATACCAAATCAGGAAAATGATGTTTGCTGAGAAAATGTAAATGCAGAGTATAATGGACTCAAAATTTACAGTTTTATTCTTTCTTTTTTTTTACACCCTGAGATCAAAACAGCTCAATTAATTACAAACATTTATCAGAAATAATCCAGGGTAAACAAAAAAAAAAAAAAAAATGGATAGATATATAAAAAAAAGAGAAATATAGAGATAATAGAGATAGATATAGAATAAGAGAAGAGAGATATAATACGAAATTAATAATATATAGATATATGAATGAAAGAAGAGATATAGAGAAATGAATAAAGAGAAGAATAGATATTATAATGAGAATAGATATAGCTATATCTATCTATTAATATATCTCTAATATATAGAGAGAGGAAGATATCTATATTCTATATACTTTATATATGATATATATATCTATATATATCTATCTTAGATATTCTCTTCCTCTATCTCTATATATATATATATATATATTATATTATATTTTTTCTATTATTATATAATATATATATATATATATATATATATATATATATATATATATATATATATATGGAAAACTATTGACTTCTCAGTTTTCCAGCAGACCCTTATTGCGAAATGTGATGGCTGAAGAAGCAGGCTCTGCACAGAGGGCTCTTCTTCAAGCTCATCAGTGGAAAGTTGAGTGGAAGGAAGAAATACAAAAGTATGCTCGTCAGACATGTACCGTGGCGGGAGTCACCGCACACAGATGTAGACGTTGGCTACAGCTGTTACATTACTTGCATTAACTCACTCCTGAACCAGAGACAAGATCAGAACCGCCTCACCTGGGCTCAGGAGGAAAAGGACTCGACTGCTGCTCTCTTTTCAGAGGAAAGTCATTTTTGCATTTCAATTGGAAGTCAAGGTCCCAGAATCTGGACAAAGTGAAAAGGTGCTGAATCCAAGCCACTTTAGGTCCAGTGTAACGTCTGCATGCTGTGTTTTTTTTTCCTTTAAGTTCAGTCCTGTACCAGGAAATGTTGCAGCTCTTCATGCTTCTCCATGTATCTGTCCACATTGCCACAGGTAGAGATCAGAGATCATTGCGTTTCTGTGACTGACCTGCAGACGTGCCTCATCTGAACCTTGATTATTGTGAAGAGTAGTTTGACATCAGAGTCAACAGTCCAGACAAGGCGGCTATTAAAGCAACCCGGTTTTTCCCCCCCAGCACCCCAGGAGTGCTAAAGACCGATAGCTTCAACCAGTGCCTGCGTGTGGGGCACTAATTAAACCAAAATGGTTGAGAGTCATTGGAATACTTTTCAGCTGGCTGACATCTGTATTAAAATCCGTTTTTTATTGGTGTGATATGTGTAATAATTTAATGTTTTTTTTCATTAACATTACCAGAAAAAAAATCTCTCTGTGTGGAATGAAGCTATACATTATACAATCTTAATTACTGAAATGAACCTTTTAATCGCTGTCTTATTTATTCTCAAACAACTGAAAATTGCATTTGTCACAGTTTTATTCAATCTCCCTCTGGGCTCAGCGAAGTAGATTTGAATTAGAATTTGAATTGAACGGCGGCGTTGACCCTCGGTAACCCGTCGACCCGCAGTATCCGCTTAGCGTCACCTCCTCTCTCGTCTTCCTCAGGCCTGCCTGGACTGCATCTGCCGGGGCTGCCAGAACTCCTACATGGCCAACGGCGAGAAGAAGCTGGAGGCCTTCGCCGTGCCGGAGAAGGCCTTGGAGCAGACGCGGCTCACCCTGGGGATCAACCTGACCAGCATCACGGCGGCCGCGGCCCTCCGCAACCCGGCGACCACCAGCATCCGCGCCAACACCCTCCTCAACGTGGCCACGGCGACGGGCACCCCGGTGACCACGGCCTTCCTGTCCGCCAGCCCCCCGCAGGATCCCAACTTCGACGACAGCCTGGAGCTGCTGATTGGCTGAAAGGCGGGGAAACAACAAAAAAAAAACCAACACACACAACGCAGCTTGGTGCTGATTGAATGTGACGGCCGGTCATCGACCTGTTACCCCGCCCCCGTCCTTCTTGTGAGGGGGGGGGACTTAATTCGAGGCAGCTATGCGTCTGTCCTGCTCTGTAACCTGCTGTTGTTTTCTGGACTGGCAAACGCTGACTAGTGAGATTAGCATGGGTGTGCCAAAGCCTCCTGTATCGTGCCTGTGCGCCGGTGTGTGTTCGTTGCCAGTCTGTAGGTGAACTCTGTTCCAAGGACGTTCAGTACTTCAGAGGGGCTTTTTGTTTGCGTGCTTCTAGACCACAGATTTACTGTAAGAGGCAATAGAAACCCCCCCACCCCCCCCTTTCCGGGTTTTGTTTGCACGGTTACCGGTATGTGCAGATTTTAACTTTTAAAAGAGCGAAAACATTTGATCCGTGTCTGTCGGGAGCATCATTTCATTGGCGATTTCAGCTTTCTCCCATTCTGAGTGTCGTTCCCGCGTCTATTAATTGTCATGGCTACAGAGATCGTCCCGCTCCAGACTGTTCACTCTGTCCAAAATGCTGTCAGCTTCTTCTCGCACAGCGTGCGTTTTCCTTTTCAGCGACATCGCTCTGAGGCACTTGGGCGACCGTGAGGGTTTAGACGTGGAGACCGACGGTCGGTGGTAAGCACTTAGTGGGGGGAGAGAGAGAGACGGCCATTTTGGTCACACCAGTAGAGAGGCTCGCTGCTGCTGTCCGGTTACAGCTTTGTGACTGCATCTTCATCATCATCATCGACGGCGGTCACAACTAACACTTGTACCTGACCGTGTTTAAAGGTAAACTGAAGCCATAGTTTTATGAGGAAGTTTCCTTTAAAATCACTCCCCCTCCAACGCACTCCCAACTGTAGAGTCCTGATTAATCAGATTATGCCAGATTATTTTTGATACCGATGGAGGTTTGGTAATCCATGTCTTTTGGTTCTTACACAATTTTTTATTTTTTTTTTCCCCCCACAAGGCCGCGCGACGTCTGTGTTTGTGTTTACCGTCTCAGCTGTAACTACGATATGTCCGTCAGTCCGGTATTGTTGACCAAAAAAAACCATAAAAAAACGACACAAAAAAAAAAAAACGAGAAACAAAACAGAAAAAACTGACTGAATAGAGAGAAAAGATCACTTTTCTCCACCCGTGGACCAGGAAAGTAGCAGTGGACTCCAGTGTGTTCAGCAAACATGTCCCATCTTCCTGCGTGAGCACGTTTCAAAGATGTATTTGTTTTTGGGCATTACTTGAACCCTTAATTTTGTTTTTGTATCTTTTTTTGTTTTTGTAATGTAAAAATTCTTCTTTGAGGAGTGACAGCTATTGCTGAAACATTCACTGCCATATTATGGAGACATGTAACACAAGAATTAAAAGATAGTTTTTTACTTTTTCAGCTTTGTGTCTCTTGTGTGTATAGAGGTGACTTAGGGAGGAGTTTTCCTCCGTTGGTTCATATCTGTGTCATTAACCTGGAGCTCAGATTCTGTTTAGTCACTCGGAGTTTAAAGATATAGTTTCAATCCATCATCATGGCTGTAAAAGTCTGACATTTTGGGCGTTCACTGATGAATTTGAACTGCTTTTCTTTTTTACTGGATTGGATGACAAGTTTGAAATGCAACATTTCATAAATTTGAATTATTAATGGTTTTTCCTAATCTTCACAGGGTCAAAATCAAACATAGGCTAAGATGCATACTAATCAGCCGCCTTATTAGGTCGATCTGTCAGGATTTCTTATTGACATGAACGGAGAATTCGCCAACCCCAGCGATTGAATGCGGGTCTAAGTAATGTCTCAACGGTCTCGGGTGGATAGAAGTTAATATAAGCAGCACTGCATATGAAAACTGAGATTTGTAATTGGAAATGACATACATGGTCCACAACCTATACCAAATCAGGAAAATGATGTTTGCTGAGAAACTGGAAATGCAGAGTATAATGGACTAAAAATTTACAGTTTTATTCTCTCTTTTTTTTTTTACACCCTGAGATCAAAACAGCTCAATTAATTCCAAACATTTATCAGAAATAATCCAGTTGTAAACAAAAAAAAAAAAATGTTTATATGGTTTATGGAAAATGTGGACAAATTACGTAGTAATGTCCATTTTTTTTTTCAGTTCTCACAATAGAAAGCAGTCCCAGTATTTACAATCCAGTTTTAGTGCTTCTTTAACATAATCCACACATGTTGTACCGGCGCACACATATTCATCAGTTCCCAACGGTGCGCTTTCCAAGTACAGCTGGTCCACACAGAATCACAACAAAGGCGCCAGTTGTATGTCCTTGTTTCCAGTCATCGCTGCATATGAAGTGTGTTCATAACTTTCTGTTTTTGGAGTAAATGCGTAAGACAGCTCATCCTTCTTGCTTTTAGAGGGGCGGAGGATTCATTTTTCCTCTGCAGCTTAGTGATCTCAGCCCCACAGCGCTGCTCTCCATAAGTTTTTTTTTTTTTTTTTTAAATGTTTCTCTTATCTTCCAGTCTTGTATCTTCACACAGCGACATGTATCGTCTCCTGACCACTCTGGCTAGCCCCCGGTTGACTCCTTTAGTCCACCAGGAAAGCCCCAAAGTAGCTCGCCCTCCCGTCCGTCTCCATGGCGCTGGCGTTGCTGACGGTGACGAAAAGGCGGTCGGCCGGCTGCAGAAAGGCCGTCCCGGCCTGGTGCAGAGAGAACAGGCCCGGCTCCTGACCCCGGGGCCAGCACACGCTCCGGGACGACTTCATCAACAGGATGGGTCCCGTGTAGGAGCTCATCTGCAGGAGTGTGACATTAAACGACCATTACACACAATCTCCGTCGTGCCCATGTTACATTTTCTATTGTTTAAAAAAAAGGTTAACCTTTTTATAAATGTACTGGACGAGTTCTGCTCCCTCGTCCCCTGTTGCTTCCCCCTCCGTCTCCCCCGCTGAAGGCAGCCTGAAGTAGGTCTGGGCGTAGATGTAGTACAGACCTCCCCTTGGTACGAGCAGCTCCCCTCCTTTAAGCTCCATGTTCTGCAGGAAGGACAGACCCCTCTGTCCCTCCCACGCGCTGATGCGCTCGCCGGAGTACCTCCTGCTGCTCCGCGGACCTGCAACAGCACCAAGCACGGTCGTTTAGAGGCCCTCCCCTGTCAGTAAAGACCGTTTGAGACCAGCGTTAAATGGAAACCCCGTCACCACTAAAGACGAGTACAATGCAAATTGTGAAGGCATCGCACGGCACACGATGTTACCAGATGTGCCCGCAGACCAGCGTGTGTCTTTAAAGTAACCACGGCACTGAAAACAGATGTTTTCAGTTATACTGTATCTCACAAACCCCTCGCATTTTTGTCAATATCTCATTACATCTTTTCATGGGACAACACCGAAGATACGACTCATTGATTGGAATCGTCGGACCTGAGGCTCGGAGAGAAGAATCACTTCACAAATGGCAAACTTTGTCTTTTAATCCTTCTAAAGAAATCAGGAACCTTTTTTTTATGAGAGAGACTAACATTACCAATAGTGAAAAGCATCTCAATGTTTAAAGCATGTGGGCCCAAAGTGTGGCTCAGAGGCCCTTTGCAGTTTAATGCAGTTTAATACAGATACACTAAAAAGCAAACTTTAAAAATGAAAACTGGGGTGAGGTAATTCTTATTGAGGCCAGACTCTTTAGAAAAAGAGGCAGACAAATTAAAACCTTTCTAAAACAGAAAGCACAAACGTTTTTGTTTTTTTTTTTGCTTTCAATTATTTTTTATTTAATGAAGATCACAAACCTTCAGTCACTTTTACTCAAAAGCCGAGGATTTGAAGAAAAATCTATGATTTACGGATCCCCCCTTTTTTTGTTTTACAAAAATCACATTACTTTATTTGTTTAATTAAAATGTTCTGCGTTTAGTTTATGGACTAGTATGTAAAAGAAAAAATGGACAAAAAATTATTCTATTTTGCGTTTTCAATATAATAGTAATAAAAAACAATGTCCATTTTGTGGCCTGCAACTGCTTTTATCTTGACAGTTTTGGCCTCCGAGGCAAAGAGTTTGGACACCTCTGGTCTAAAGCCAATTTAGTAGTTCCTAAAAGCTTTGTTCCACATATTCTTTTCGCCACAAATTAAATATAAATACAGCCAGACATGACCAATGAACGGATATCTAAAACCCTTAGGCATGTGGATAAATTTAAGCATTTTTAAAAATAACTTTTGTCTCATTATAAGCTCTACCATTGTGCAGTGATGTCAAAGGGCGAAGCGCATATTTTCTAGCACGGGATGAGATATGGAGCGTTTTAGGGGTTTTCCAGCATCTAGAAAAACAGACTGCTTTTATTTTTTGCACATTTTGTCAAAATGGCAAATCACTGTAGTCTGGGTCTATCAAAAACAAGCAAAAAAGACACCAGACTCTGAAAAGAGTGGGAACCTTTTAAAAAAACAAAAAACAAAAAAAAAACACACACAATAATGTGTTAAACTGAACTGAAATAAATTAACAAATAACTAACATGCACCAGGTGGAGCAAACAACTACTGTATCCACAAGAGCAAGCAGAGACCCTGTTTTCATTCATTAAGCAAATAATGTGATCTAATGATGGCCGACTGCATTTCATACAAGAAACGCTGTGTATTTCGTTCAGATCTTGGCACCGCAACAGCGTTCGGCACAGTCTGTAAGCAGAGTTGTCGTGTCACTTATTTCTCTCACAAATGGCCGTTTTGAGGAGAACACCAGTTTCTACAGTGAGAATGGCAGTCAGCGCACCTTCTCAGGTGCTTGGTGCAATAAACGCGCAAAATATCCCGCAGATGTGTTTTGTACGTTTTAGGTACTCAAATATCGTGCCAGACAAAGTCAACAATTATTGTTGCCAGTCACTGATCGGAAAAGTTATACTGAGAAAAACTAAAGTCTGTTGGCTTAGTCTGGTTCTCCTGAAGTGAATAAATAATCCAAACGAGAACACCCGAGTTTCATATCCAGACATATTTAACAGCTTCATTGAATTTCAAGGAAATTTAAGAAGAACATTGCATATTCTGAATCTGTTTTTTTTTTTTATTATTTCTAATTAAAATAATGATTCCATTTCTCGAACTCCAACACATACTTTACACTTTCCAGATACAAGAAAAGTTAAGAAATAGAGATACAAAATAATTTTCTCTTTTATAGAACAAGCACCTCCATAGATATGACTTCAAAGTCTACTTTGAAACTGTTAATTAATAAATTCATATTATTAAGAATAATTTAATTGAGCAATAGTTCATAAAATGACAATTAAACAAGATTTTTTTAAATGCGTCTCCTCATAGTTTCAGGCTTTGTATCCACCTCAAATGTATGCACATTTGAGGTGCATACAATATAGCAAATATGTTGGTTTGGCTGTGGGCTCAGCAGCTATTGTTTTCGTCACAGCAGTATATCCCGCTTTAAACCATAATACTGCAACGTGATTGGCCCCAACCGTTTTTGGTTCGGTCACAAATGATTGTAATGGGAGCAGTAAAAGATGTATTCTCGTGTATTTGTGAACGCACGTGTACCGCGAGGATTCAGCTAGCATGCAAGGTTAGCGTGAAACACCCCAGAAGTAATATTGAATCCCATTCAAACCGTAGGATCTACTTTCCCCCAAAAAGGGTGTGAATGTTGCACAATGGCAAAGCACACAGATGTCATGAATCCATTCTGTATTTTAACAGTTGTAATGTGAGAGAACTAAAGAACAATAAATACTGTGTGAATTTAGAAAGCACAGCGTCAGCACACAGACACTAAAGAGTTTAACAGCGGAAGCCTCACAGTGGTCGGCGGCTCTACATGACCTGTGTACCCATCATCTGATGGCTACTTCTGTGGGATATTGCATCACGTCACAAAGCTCAGATCCTTTTAGGCAGGTCATGTGTCCTGCATATTCACCAGATCTCAATAGAGCAGAGCATCTCTCCTTATACCTTACCTATATGTATGAGATCAATTATACATAACAAAACTCATTTTAAGTGATTAAGTATTTTCCAGTCTGTACTCTTTTGGTTGCAGGATTGTTTGGTACCACATCCACCCCCACCCCCCCCCCCCCAACCTGCTACGTCATAAGCTTTTAGCAACCTTTGTATTAAGTTTCCTAACAAAACCAGTCTCCTGCTTAACAGGAGTCAGAAGTGAATTTGTGTAGCCAAAAACGCCTCTGATGTTGCACCTGGTTGCACAGTTGTGCCTTAAAATAAAAATAAAAAGTTACACAATAACATTCCTGCATACATTTTTTTGCCCCATGCTGGACAAAAAGAAGGCTGAATAGGGAGCATGTCTTTTCTAAAACAGAACCACGATATTTTCCAGGTTGTGGAACGGGAGCTAGACATCTGCAAGTCCTGACAGACCCAGGTATGAGGTGGATGTAACCGGGTCTGAGCACCATGGATGCCTAGAAGCCAATTCCTCACCTTTTACCCTGGAAAGGGAGGGCTTATATGCAGGTGAGCGATGTCAAGATTTGTTTTGAAAAAGAATCCTTTTTAACAAACTGCACTTTCAGTTGTACTCTCAATGACTCAATTTGTGCTAAATCTTTTGCCCTCCAGCTACAACAAACAAATCCTTACTCTCTGCTGCTGCTGGAGCCTTTGTCGATGAGGCAACACCAGTTACATGGGCAGCAACTTTAGGAAGAGGAACCCCACGCACCCCAGGGCCCAAGATAGGCAGCACTCCCGTCAACTTATCTGTAGAAAATCCAAACAACCAGAAAAGAAAAACACTCACCACAGGGCATTTCTAGTGGGAAAAGTCACACACGAGCCTGTTATTAGTCAATGGGGGAATTGTTCTTACTTCTCATGGCAGTGGATATCTCCCCCTGGAATCTGTCAGCAATCTTCTGCATGGAAAACAGAGAGAAGCAGAGGAAAGAGCAAATGAATTGGCCTACAAGTTATCTATTATCCCTAAGACAATGGCATTTTTAACTAACTAAATCATTTTCAGTATCTAGTAATTCCCCAGCGCGGGACCACCCACACAGTCATTGGTCTGGATTATAAAATATGTCATGCTATTGTCCAGATAGAAAGGCTAACTTTGTTTTAAGAGATACATAAAGTAACTGCATGCCATATTTGAAAACTAAAAAGTACCTTTCAAAGTTAAGGCTATAAAATTCAATATCACTGACAGTTATTTCACTGACAGTTATTTAGACATATTTCAAATGACAGTCCTTCAGTGGTTTAAAGATGCAAAATTAGGGGGGGTGAGGGTATGAAAAAATATTTAAATATTGAGCAATGCTGGCAAGATAGGTGCAACAAAAGTAAGTCGAACCTTCTCGATGTGGAAGTGGAGCTGCTGTGTGACCTGCCAACAGGGATCGCTGCTTCTCCTGCCCTCGGCTGCTGGATCCAGGAACTCTGACTGTAGCTTTGAATTCGTCAGACAGGAGACGCTGCTCCGCGAAAAACTCTCTTGCATCTGTATACAATTTTAAATACCGCCTTTTACCATGACAGCCTTAAATAAAATCCAGTGCACCCAATTAGTATATACGGCCAGCCTTCATTCAATTTTGTTCTCAGTACAATTGCATTTATTAGAGAACGTCGTGATCAAACAGCATCGTGAAGAACGAGAGACACGTAGGGGAAAAGGCCAACAGGTTGTCCGAGTTGTGGAGAAGCTTAAAAAAAGAGTTACATTATGAAACAGCATCTCAGACTTTAAACATCTCACACAGCACTGTTCAGTTCATCGTCAGAAAATTGAAAGAGTATGACCATGAGGAAGCCAAGGAAGAGTACCGTACTGAAGCAGCAGGCAACGCCATTTTTACAATCAGTGGTGGAAGTACAGACTGCAAGTCTAACGAAATTGCCAGAAGTCAATCCCAACCACTGTTGGGAATTAATGAAGATGTATTAAATCCATTGACCTTATGTTTAGGTTTCTCATCCACCAATGCAAGGGTTAGGGTTAGCTTGCAGAGAAGAGGATAAACCACAGGTATTATATTAGGTCTAGGTATTAAATCCACTGACTTTAAAGGAGCACATAGTGAGTTCCAGGATATTCGCTCACATCTGCCCCCTCTGGTGACAAGTTGAAATGACACCAATGTTGTGCACATGCATGGGAGAAGAGGGAAAACATCTGCTGCTGTGACTGCGCAGATCTTTTCTTTGGAGGCATAATGTCTTCTGATGTAAGAAAGTTATAAATACTGAGGTCAGCTCGTTCTCTCGCTACTGCATCGCTTACGGTGGAAACACAGCAAAGTATCAGGGTGAATGAGAGCGTGCAGCTTATGCCATGAGGATTTGGCCTGAATCCCTCTCTCATGAACTGACTAATAGAGCCTATAGAGGAAACTGTCGTTACTCGTTTTACATGTCTGGCAATTGTAACGGCATCAATGAGAAAGAAAATAAATGATATTGAACTTCAAAACTTGCACTATACACCTTTAAGTTTCCTTACCTTTCTCTCAGCCTCCGCATACTATACAAAGAAGAAATGTCCAAAACTTCTGGTGTGAACTTCTAGTACTGATTGTAAAAAAAGGGCGATCAAGGGATCATTAAAGAATGCCACACAAAACTTCGTTTTGGCAAAAGAATGTGTAGGGGACGCAACATGTGGAGGAATTTGCTCAGGTCCAACAGGCCAAAAAGATCCTACAGCAACAGACGTGCACGAAAATGGGAAGCTGGTCAACGCTGATGGAGTTAAGTTAAACATCTTGTCAGAAGTTCAGTGGTGCGGTTTAGATTGAAGCATATTCGTGTTAAAATCTAACTGAGAATATGAAACAAGACTTGATAACAGATGCTAATAGATACCTTATAACCGATCTCACTGAGCTCTAGCCTTTTTGTGAAATAGATATCGGCAAAAGCTTTGGTGTATCAATGTGCAAAGCTCACAACACATGGTATTTCTCTTTGATTAGCCATGTTTTTTTTTCTTCTTTTGCTTTAATTCAAACATCCTTGTAAGAAGAATCCCAAACATCCAGCTACTTTTACTACACAATAGACTTGGGTACACTTGTGTATTCAACTTGGCTAAATACAAAAAGGGGTTTCAAGAAAGTTCTGCTTTTAGGAACGGACTAAAAACAAATCGTCGGAAAACAAAATAGAAAGAAAAAAAAAATCCACCAAAAAATGTAAGGAAACTGTAGAACATTCTTTTATTATGCATATGTCCCCTTTAAAGCAACCCTTTTTCCAGACTTACAATAAATTGTACCCTTCTACTTAGTTTCATTAAAAAATATTGCATGTTTAATTGATTGCTGAGCAAGTAAAAAGAAAAATTATTGCATATAAAAATAGTTTGTATTTTCAGCTGAAAAAAAAAACAGAAAAAAAACCCCTATATGGACCCTGAAGGCTTTCAACTTGCCGATTTTGCCCCGTGGCGCAAATGGACACGCTGGCGTAAACAAGCAGGTAATTAACTCCTAAGTGGTCCCAGGTGTGATCGATACCAGGCGGGCCTTCGGTTCCAGACTCAGCCAATGAGAGGCCAGGGCAGGAGCCGTCATGATTTACAGGCAGCGTTCAGAGGCGTTTTCACCACTTGTCACCAGCAGCACCGCACCGACCCACTCAAGGCTGCGATACGTGAGTCCTTCGGGCGCCACAACCCATTCGGTCCGAACAAGTCTGGTTTCCTCCCATTGTTTCAGGTTATCTACTCGCCCTACTGTCTCCTTCTTCATTGTCCGGCGTTAAAACCAGAAACTCCCACGGGATCGCGTGGGACCCAAACACGTCGCCGTGCTCCTGGCGCTTAATAAACTAACCCCGGTGCGTTTATTTAAGTGGGATAACGCAACGTCGTGTCACGTTTGGATTCAACGCGACGTTTATTATAGGTTTTGATAAACAGCGGGACCTGTACGGCCGCTCATGCCACAAGTTCGTCTTTTTAACGCGGCAGTTTAAACGCAGCAGGAGAACCTGATGCATCAACTGCGCAGCCAAAAACGCACGTCTTACCGTGTTCAGGACTTTGTTGAAGTACACGAAGCTCACGGCGACCGCGACGGTCTGCAGGAGGATAGCCGCAAGTATCGTGAGTCCGAGGCACTGGAGGGAGATAGAGATGGCCATGTCGGACTGTGCCGAGACCCCCCTGAAAAGTCAGACGAAGTAAGAAAGCAACTGCAGCCACAGCAGGGCGAGTTTGATGAAACACCTCAGCGATTCTGCTGGAAAGCATGAGGGTGGGAGGAACACAGTGCAACAGAGTCTGGTGGAGGTGGAGCAGCAGAGAAGGGATTTGAAGAGCTCCGGCTTCCTCAAGATGTCACTGTTATTGAACACATCCAGGTTCGGAGCGCTGGCTGAGTTTGAAGGAAGGAGTTGCATATATATATATATATATTTTTTAAAGCAACGCCGCAAACGCTGAGCGCAACAGACGCGAGGCGCAGCGTAGACGGCTTTTTTTGGGGGGCAGGTGCTCAGGCAAAAAAAAAAAAAAAAAGTTCCCGTTGCAAAAGTTATTCACAGAATAAAACAGTATAGGCTATATTTAACTTGCTTTTTTTTTAAAAAAAACAGAATATGTATAGGATAACTCCAATTATCAAAATGAATGAATAAATGGAATAAACAAGAGACAAAAATAGAACAAGATTGAGCATGCTTTTAAATAACCATACAATATGCGACATGATGATGATGAAAAAACATTGTAACTCGTAATTTGTTAAAACAAACCATCCAGAACAGACTGTAAAATACAACTATTTACAGAGGAGGGAAGGCTCTTTATTGGGGTGAAGGGAGCAGGATTGTTCAGGTAGCATTATATATTACCAATATCAGTATACCTCACCAGCAATTTAAATCCTACATTTCAATTCAAATCGAAGCCAACTATTGGTAGTTCATGTTAACAGGCCAATCAAATTTAATTAACAGCTAAACAGCATTTTCCTATTTATTAATACATTTTTGTGTGTCTCTTCATATCATAGAGCAAAGATAAAGGTCTGCATGGGTGTCTGTTTTTCTGACGGAGGTCTGGACAGTAAATTACATGTTTTTGTTTTGTAGCATTTTATTTATCAATCTATTTTCTTGTCCTAAAAGAAAATTCCAATTTGGCTTTGGGTTAAGGTTAGGGTTAGTGAAACACTGTTCGTCGTTTAGCAGAGTTGCAATAGAAGGAAGACGGTAATAATTACAAGCGCTGGCTTTTGCCGTTTATAATGCATTGTCAGGACTTAAATATGCTTTCAAACATTTGATTCAGAATTCAAAACACTAGATTATAGCTTATACATGTGTATATATACAAACAGTATCATAAAATCTTTTGCAAAGAAGTACAGCCTTCCACAGGAGCTGCTGGTCATCCTGTTTTGTGCTCCTCCACAAAACAGTCCAATCAATTAGGTGTGCAGAGAGGATCGTCGGTGCTGACCTTCCCTCAATCCTGGACTTGTTGCTCTAAGGTCAGGAAAGGGACACCTCCTTTTAAACTGAAAATCTGTGAAAAAAAAAATATATATATTTTTTTAAAGACAGAAAAGTAGCAGAGTTAACACATTTGTTATTATACATATATTTTGTCATCAATAACTTACATTTCACAAAATAGCATGAATTTCTATTTAGGAAAATGCCTTTATTTTTCGGCATGTCCAGGTGAACTCCATTCTCTGAGCTGCTTTACTCTGACAACCGTGAAGATCCTGTGCACTTTATAGACGTCCTTGCAGCGCCGGTTCAAAAAACTCCAACAGCAAGCAGTTGAAATAACCGTTTTAGGCACTTCTTTGCGCTTCACGAATACTCGTGGATCCGGATCCGAGTCCGCTAATTACAGCCCGCTGGTAGATCTTGTCTAATTGTACGAAAAGGCTCCAGCAGAATAACCTTGCCTGTAACATGAATTCTCGTGGTATTTGTGCATTCACGAACACACAAGAATCCAAGGCTCCATCTGAATACTCTTAATAACTCCATTTCATCAATATTTCTTTTTCTCTGAAAGGTAAGCAACATTTTTTTTGTAAATCATTTGGAGTTCCAAATATCTAACCTGAGAACAAGAAATGTCTGAAAGACAGAAGTGAAAAAAAGAAGGGATTAACTCTGACTGAGCCACCTTTGGTCCGTCAGCTTGGCCAGGGTTGAACTGCCATGGTTGTGCCACTTCTCCCTGGGAATAAGATTCCATAAACACTGTATGGTTAGAAAGATCTCAGGAGCATCATTTATAAAACACAATGTTATTCCAGCTCAGTTTAATGTCAGGATGAAGGCCTTTTGCAAAAGTCCTGGTTACAGTGTGAAATGTGTGCACAGGTCTGATTTCTGAGTCTATTTTGCTAGATCAGACATGACCTTTGCTGTTTTTCCTCCTTGGGAAGGTGTCGGTGTCTTTTAGCTGAACAACTCTCTAGCCAGCATCTTCCACTTGAGTATGTTGGCCTAAACATCTGTATAACATAACATTTCACAATAAAAGTGTTTGGTCCAACCTAATCAATACTATGTGTAACTGCTTATTTTTTTTTTTTACATTTTATTTTAAAGAGCAAACAAAAAATTTAGACATTTGAAATACAGTACCACCACAGGACAGTGGTGGCCTGTAGTTGCCAAAAAAAAAAAAAAAAAAAGCATCTGAAATAAAAAGAAGGAAAAATTCCCCTTTCTACGTGGTCCAGCCATTGTGAGGTGGTTTAGCTGGTCGGAGCCAAATTCCTCGTGATTGTTATGGCTTTGGTGCGACCCTGGATTGGGTTTGTCGCATGGGAAGCGTTCACTCTGCAGAACTCAACCTGGAGTGATTCCTGAGCTTTCATTCCTTCACCTCTAACCCCAGCTCCATTGTTGCAGTGAGGAAGTGGGAGTGGAGCTCAGGGAATACGCAGCTCCTGGATGTGGATGGCCCACCTAACAACCACAACTTGTGTGGATGTGAAAGCGCATTCACATCGGTAGCACGCGTCTCTACAGATGCTGAGCGAGCACTAGGTAGCTCAGACAAGGTGTACAGCCGGCTGATCTATCTGCTTCGTGTCAATGAGTTAAATAAACACAAGAGGAGCTTGTTTCCTTCCCTTATCAGGAATTCAAAAAGCAGAAGAGGAGGTGGTAAATCCCTCTCGAGTTCCATGAAACGAATCAGTTCCCAGGGTTGTTAGTGCAGAGGAATGAAGGAGGTAAGTGATACTTGAAGGCTCTCTGGCCTCGGGCATGGAAGATGACACGATGAGAGACATGCCTGTCTTCTCTCGGGCAAATAGCCCCGCCAAAGTGGATTTTCAGTAATCTGATCAAAAATTGGCGTTATTGACCACAATCCAATGCATCCACGTGAAACGGACTCTGACAGCGGTTGTTTTTTATTTTTTTCAGCACTCAAACTTTTCGATCGGTGAATATCTTTTTGAATAGCAAATTATTGCCTGGCTGAAAACTGGACTCAAGCTTGAGAAATAAAGACAGGTGAGAAATCACAAGCAGCTTGGCTCCATTCCTGAACAAGCTAGTAGCAAGACAGGTTAATCGGGGAGTTTTGTAGTCAAACTCCCTCCCGTTTCATTTACTGAGAGTAATTGCACATGTAGGTGCAAGCAAGTATATTTGTGTTCAGGATAGTAGCAGTACAACATTACTACCCAGACATAGTGAAGCTGCATGGCAGGTAATTTACAAGTAGGTGTAGTAGAGTGATTTAAAAAAAAAAAAAAAAACCAACGGGCCCAATATTCATGACAAGCATGTTGCTGATTCTTTGTTATTGAATCAATAAATGGAGGAGGCGAGCTCAGAGTAGCAGCAGCGTGGAGTTCAGTTCGTTCAGTGGACAATGAGGCGGGCCTTATTTAAAGGGTTAGTTTGGGTTTCTTTTGAAGCGAGGCTGTGTGAAGTTCTGGTTGTAGAAAGATGTCACTGTAAGTCTGTTGGAAAGGAAAACACCAGAGTGCTGGAGATGGACTGGTATTATCCGCTGACATGCTGTATCCCAGTGTTAGCAGTTAGTTGTTCTAAACTACGAGTCGGCAGAAACGCACTGCATACATCTGACTTGCTGTTGGCTTCCACCAATCCAAGGATTTCTTTTAACTACCAAAAAGCTTGTGGTGAAGTGACATCTGCGTGCTACAAGTAGGGGTCCCTTTAGGAACGATGAAGGCTCAGAACGTTACTTTAAAATATTGATGGCATACTTTGATTAAATATCTGATTAGAGATGGGAAAAACATAAGGTAGCGCAGAAAATGGCAGGCTAAACGGTTCAAATGATCTCAAATGCTTTAAAATGGAAGGCAAAACAAGATAGATTTGAAGGAAATGGAAACACCACCGTACCAATGGATCTGAGAGAAGTCAAATTGGTAAAGCCTCAGCAAATGACCAGCTCCAGGGTAATTACTGCAAAAACAGAAGAGGCCAATGTGAAGCCAAGCAACCTGCAAGTCCCATATAAGCTGAAGATTTGCTAAAGAACATGTTAACTACTGTAGCTTAAAGAAAAATCAACCCATATCTACAGACTGTTGAAAGCAAAATGTTACTTTTTGGGGCTTCCTTAAGGTTTATCGGATCACCCCCAAACACTAAGTTAAAGCCAGAGTAATCATTAAAGATATTGAGGCGTCACGGTATGGGACTGCTTCTCATAAAATGGTGTTGGGCCGATCTATTGCCAACCAGGCGTCATGAATCAGTTTGAATACAACAAAAGTAGTGATGTTGTCTTATGCTGAAGAGGAAATGCTTTAGAGATGGATTTTCAACAAGCCAACAACCTCAAACACGCCAGTAAGCAGGAAACATCTTGGTACCTAATGAAAACCTTGTGGGCTGACATCAAACATGCTGTTTCTGAGGGAAGAACAGAATATACAGAAGAACTGTGGAAGTCTTTCCAATCGTCCTGAGGCTACATTACCTGTACGCAGGTGCAGGAAGTGATTTGACTCCATGCAATACAGACATGAAGCTTTCCTTGGAAAGAGTGGTCAAACAACTGAATATTAGTTTGGTTGTTCACAGGAAAGCTGACTCTAGAAGCATTTTAACTGTATATAATGTCATACTTTTTTCTTTATGTTTTCATCTGAAACAGTATGCAAATAAAAAAGATGTATGAATTTTGAGCTTTACTTTTTTAACACCCTGCCAGTATTGGCTATGATTTTAATACTGCATGTGCATGTCATGTTGGCATGTAGTCTTTAATAATTAACATCAAATAGTTCCAGTTCTGTCTAATGACTGACATAGTGAAACACAATGAAATTAACCTAACAATTAACACTCAAAACAAAGTCTTTGCCTTATTTTTCACCCAATAGGCTCATGGCTGCCATAGTAAAACTATACTTAAACGATTATATATCTATATAAAGTTTTTTTATTTCTTCATTCCTCTATACTAATATGCTGCTCTATACAAAGAGGAAATGGTAACAACATTTTTAAGATAATGTCCAGTAAAGAAAAGAAGCTTTTTGTTGCTGCTTTGTTTCTATAATTGCAAATGTTCTGTAAAGCTTAGCAGGCAGCAGCTGTTAATGCAGGCCCTCTTTGTACTTGAGCATGATTTTATTGTCTTTAGTTGCAGGTTTTTACTGTTTTATTGGTTGCTTTACCCTAATTCAGGGGTGTCCAAAGTATGGCTCAAGGGCATATTTAAGCCCTTGACCTAATAAGATGCAAATTTTTTCTTCTTTTATTCAGAAAAACCCTATCATTAACTTTGGCTGTCACTTTATACACCTTGTATTAAATAATACTACCTATTTTTCAGTGATGTTATCAAGGTGTTGGTTGTTTGTACCTGTAACACTTTATCAGTTGGTTTTGCTGTTCTTTTTATCTCTCTTTGCAGGTGTAGAAGCAGATTCCGAGGATGTTATCTTGTTCTCTCTTTTTCCTCTACTCTGTTTTTGTCACTTTTTCTCCCCTTTAGCATCTTGTCTCATTTTTTTTCTCTTCCTTTCTTCCTCTTTTACTTTTCCGTTTTTGTGTCCATTGAATGTGAAATAATCCCAAAATAATATCTGATAAAGCTTTTTAGGCATATACATATCAAGCGGAGCACTACGGCGAAAGCAGTTATGCACCACTTCCATCCATCCGTCCATTTTCTAACACGTCTCTCCGTTGTGGGGCCGCGAGTGCTGGTGTATCTCCAGCTGTCAATGGGCGAGAGGCGGAATACACCCTGGACAGGTCGCCAGTCTATAGCAGGTTATGCAGCACTTGTGAAAGTAAATCTGTTGGACTCTCTTTGGCATTAAGACAGCCATTCTTACAGGATACATAAAAAACGTGTATATATATATATATATATATATATATATATATGAGGCCCTAGAACAGTTAGGGTTTAGTCTTATTTAAAGGTTATTGCCACTTTTTTTAATTCCTGGGTTATAGTTTATTGTTGCAAACTTTTTAAGCATATACACATGTAGCCCTGCAAGCCCCCTACTTCCTGAGCTAAAGGACTTTGTCCTAATTTACGACTCAAACTAAAACAAAGACAACACAAAGAAGTTTGCTTTAAAAAAGGATCACCATAAATAAAGTTGGTTGCAAATGTGTAGCCTACTTGCAAAACCGAGTAAACTAACCAGATTTCCAGAAACATGGGATTATAATACCCTCAAGACATCGAGGACGCTCCATCCACCCTCCTCTGCCCTCCCCTCCTCTTTTTCCGCCCCAAAGGTTTCCCCTCCCTGAGTCCCTCTGAGTTTGGAATCTCCCTAAATTCCCGAATGAGGACAACAGCTGCTCATCGTCTCATAGTTGAAACAAACAGTAGAGCAAATAAAGCACAACGCGTTGTATGCAAATCATGTTTATAGGATGATTTCATCAGTAACAGTAGCTGCCCCATTGGAAGCGACACAATGCGGCTGTGAAGAGTAATGTTCAATGTGGTATAAGTATCTCTATAACTAATTATGGCCTTAATGGCCTCTAATGCATAGGAAATTAAATAGAATATTGACTAATAATGAAATATTTAATTAGTAAACGAAGATGATAGATTATTGGTAAGAGTAGGATGATTTAAATTGAGATTCTTGTTTTAAATTCTTCAATATTAGGGGCAAGGGACTTTAACATGTATTTATATTTGGTTGTTTTGTCTGTTTTCTTCCACTTTGTTAGTTCTGAAGTTTAAAAAAACAACAACTACAAGTTGCAGATGAGATTATTTAGATAAAGAAAGTGCAAGTACATATAAATTCTAATATAAATTGCATGATGTAAATTATGCTGAAGCCCCTTGCTGAAATCAATATTCTTCGTTGTGTTTTTAATCATTCATCACTCAGTGCCGCATAAAGTCAAAGGTGGAGGTCACTTTCTGTCCAACTGGGGGCGCTGTTGCATTTTCTTTTAAATTGGGTATTTGTTTTTCCAGTTGACTCATATTTGATAAAGAGTGACAGCGTTTTTAGTTTAATAAACACAAAAATCCTCTGCATTAATTCAGCATTTGAAAACAAGTCAATTGAATTAACCTTTTTCTGCACAGATTCTCTGACTTGCAAATGCGTTCACATCCCTTTCTCCTCTTCACATCACAGTGCAACCACAGAGTCTGGTGGGCTTTTAGTGACAGAACACAGACTTGTGTGTATTTGTGACGTGGAAGAAAAGTGATTTGTAGATTTCAAATTCACCCTTTGTACTTTGCAACAAGCCGTGTAGGAGACACAGATGAAAAACAAACAGTAAGTGTGGAAAATTAACATTGCACATCCCCCCTGGACAAACCATCCCCGGCAGAGAGAGAAGCATGGTGGTGGCGTCATCATGCTGCGGGGCTGCTTAGCTTCAGCAGGGACAGAGAAGCTGGTCAGAGTAGATGCAGAAATAAATAGCAGTGATTAGGGCAACACCTGGAAGACCGATTAGTTTTGCAAAAGAAACGAAACAGGAACAGAGGTTTTTTCTTCCGGGGAGGCTATGACACTACACACACAGCCAGAGCTACAATGGCGTGTGGTTCAGACTAAAACATTTTCATGTGTCAGAATGGTCCAGACATATTTCAGACCCGATTCCATCTGACAATACTTGGCAGAACTTGAAAACCAGTGTTCTTAGATCGTCTTCCTTACCTTGCACATGGTAGTGGCAGCATGATGCTGTGTGAATGGCCCAGATCCCATCTTTTCACCCCCCCACCCCCCAAAAAAAAAAAGAAATAAAAAATGATTCTTGCCACTTCCATAAGTGGTACTAAATCATATTCATATCCAAACATTTTCAAAGCTTTTGCAATCGGATGATCATGTTACATTTCATCCAACGTTTCCATCACTGTCCTGGCCCCCACTACACATCCACAGACTTCTACAGCAGTAGCAGTCACAGCTCCACAAGAGGCCAATTTTAACCGTTGTGCTTTTTTTCTCATACCTATCTTCATCTTATGATGTAGTCTTAATATTGTCAGGTCCCATTGCACAACAACTTCATAAAAATATAGAAGCACCTGTATCCACTATTAGGTTTTTTTTAATTGTTTTTAACAAAGCTTTTTAGTAACAATTACATCAGCCACTACATCCATAAGCAATACGCGGCTGTGTGACGTCTACTTTCTCCTTTTGTGCATGCAGGTAACTTTTGGGTCACGGACCATTCAGACAGAAATCTGATGGCGGTGATATTTAATTTGTAGTATAACGAAACACATGGGGAAAAAATTGTAAATAATTGGATTTCAGAAAGAAAAAAAATTGGGCAACCAGATCTCCAGTGTGAACATCTAGCAAGATAACCTGCTTTGGGATTGGAAAGACAATAGCAGAGGTTCACCAAACTTTACAACAAACTTTTTAGCTTTTATTTGTAAGAAATGGAAAAGTATGTATAACTTTCCTTTCTTTGTACCATCATGTGCCATTTCCTGATGGTGTTTCACATAAAATTCCCAACAAATATGTTCAAATGTGTGGCCATAATGTGGAAATGTGTTAAAAAAGATTGAATATACAAACATTTTTCTAAATTTATAAATAAAATGACATGGCACATAAGGTGTGGCTTTACTGATGCCAAGTTAGTATTGTGGCTGATTACACGAGCAACAATAAAGCTTGACACCAAAAGCATTTGGGGATTCATTGATTCATTCTTTTACTTCCTTTTTTCACTTTGAGGATGCATTCATTACTGACAATGTTAAAAACCAGGCTGAGGGTGAAACACATGTAAACCCCTGACTCAACACCAGAGTCAGAGGGATAATGCATGCTTGCCTCAACAGATTCCACAGATTTCCCCCTGAGATTTTCATGTGTTTTGTGACAGGGTGTGATTTATGTACGCAGCTTAAAAAAGTTTTATTTTCAAAGTCATCAATCTCAAAAGAATACTTCTTTTTCAGATTTGGGAATAAATCATTATTTAAAGACCTTGGAAATCTTTTACTCACAAACATCTTCAAAACATTTTCCTCAAAGTCCTTTAGGGATCCCCAGTCAATCTGCATTTACAGTGCCTTGAAAAACTATTCAAGCCTTTAAACTTTTTTCACATCGTCTCCCTTTACAACTGCTAACCTTTGTGGACATTACCGAGATTTTATGTCCAACAAAAAGCAGCGCATATCTGTGAAGTAAAAAGTTAAATATGCAAGGTTTCATTTTTTTTTTTGAGGAATAAAAATCTAAAAAGGTAAATCTTCTTCCAAACCCCTTTTGATCTCATACCTGTTGCCTTCAGTTCAGTTCTGTGAAGGCCTCAGAGGTTTGTTAGAGACTAGTGAACTAACCGCATCACAGAGATAGAGAAACACAGCAGACGGGTCGGGGAGAAAGTTGTGAAGAAGTTTAAAGCAGTGTAAGGTTATAAAACAATATCCCAAGCTATTAACATAGCACAAAGCACTGATCTGAAAATGGAAAGATCATCCTACTCAGAGACTGCTGTAAGCTAAAAAAGCCATGGGAGCAAAGCATTACTCAGAGAAGCAGCTTGGAGAACCATGCGTCTTTGGAGGAGCTGCAGAGATCCACAGCTAAAGCGGGATAATCTTAGCCTCGTGAGACCATCCTGATCTCGCGAGCTTTCAAGGTTTCACTCGCAGATCAGTCTGGCTACTCTCCGTTAAAGAAAATTTGGAGCCGTTCACCAAACGAACGTCCAATCAGCGTTGGCTTTGAGGCGGGTTGAGGTGTGACGCAACGGGAAGCGCGTCAGTTCAGTCTAAACAACATGGCGGCTTCAGCCGATGAAACTAGCGTTAGCGTTGCTATCAAGCAAGTTTTATCGGAATTACAGAGCATTTCTTTGCTGAGCTAACGAGCCTTTACCTGCAGCAGCAAGAGTAGCTTGGCTTGTGTTTTCGTCGTCGCTCTGTTACGAGCAACAACGAATCTGATTGGTTTATTTGGCCCGTCTATCACCAACATAGGCCAATCAGCTAACCAGTATTTTCGCCCCTTCCCAAAATTACTTCAACGGAAGGTTTCCAGATGGATATGCGGAGCAAATCTATCTGGCGGAGTCAGGTAAGGATAATCTAACTACAGCCCAGCAGTTAGTAATGTCCACAACAAAACACTGAAAGTAGCAGGAAAACCACCAATGCAAACCCAAACACACTACCCCCACGTTGAAAGAAATGGCGGGAGCCGGATCACAGTGAGGGGACGCTTTTCAGTGCAATTAAAAAAGGTTGGGAGCTAAATGTAGGGCAATGCTGGAAGAAAACCTGGTATAGGATGCAAAAGACTTGAGACCAGGGCAGGGGTTCACCTTCAGGCAGGACAACAACCCTTAACCATCCAGTCGGAGCTACAAGGAAATGGTTTCACTTTATATTTGTGTGTTAGAATGGCCCATTCAAAGCCCAGACCTACACTGACTGCACTCACACTATTCTGTGATGAAAAACAAACTCCCGTGTGCAAAGCTAGTAGAAACAGACCATAAAATACTTGCAGCTGGAGCTGCAGCACAAGGAGGGCTATAAAAGTTCAAGGGGTGCGTGCGAGGCAAAACACTCCAACCAGTTCAACCTAAACATTGTAAAAGGTAAAGTGCAATCTGCTGGTGATTGTTAAGGGTCAAGCTATTTGGCTAAGAAGTGAAAGAGAGTTTGTAAAATAAACTCGGATTAGCGCTATTAAATTGGGATGTGTTTGTTTTCATTTAGAAATGAAAGCTAAGCTGAAACTTTGGCGAGATCAAAGAATCGATGATAACGGCAGAAGATGTCGGACATCAGATGTTGCATAGTACTCTGAGAGAAACAATGTCCGTAACGCATGAAGCTTATGGTGTCAAAACTAATATCTGAAGGTTTTTGCTTTAATTTATTTTGTGTTTGTATGGATTATGGCTGTAAAAGTGCTTTATTCCTTGCCTGGTTGGTTACAGAAATAAGACTGATGATGGTGCCTGCAGCCTGCAGACTATATATCAAAATATCATCAGAATTTCACTTTTACAGATATTGGATGTCCATTCGCCTCGAGGCCCTGAGCTGAGATTGTAGATTTTTTTAAACAAAGCGAAAATGTGCAAGCCCTCTAGTACGACAACTCTTACCGAGCAAGGGCAAGCGCATCTGCTTAAAGTCCAAGACAAACTTGAACCGGCGCTTACAGGTTTTTCTGCAGCCAGTTAATGTAGCCCCTCATCGCCCTCCTCCCTACGTCGAAGTCCAGCGGCCAGGACGTGAAGCTCAAACATCCGTGGAAGCCGTCCGGGTAGTAGTCGCTGGCGACAGACACGCCGGCGTCCCGCAAACGCCGGGCGTACATCAGCCCGTCGTCCCTCAGCACGTCGAACTCGCACGTTAGGATGTACGCGCGCGGACATTTGGCCAGCACCTCCGGTCCGGCCAGCAGCGGCGACGACCGCGCGTCCAGAAACCCCGGTACCGTCTTCAGAAGCCCGCGCGCGCCTCCGTCCACAACCACGGGCGCGTGGCCCTTCTTGAACTTCTCGGTGAGGAGCGAGGTCCAGTCTAGACGAGACCTCAGCTCTGGGGTGAGAGCCGAGTGTTGCAGGGCGCTGTGGTTGTTCGCCACCAGCTGGGCCTGCAGGGAGGTGTCGGCGCCGAGGTACTGCAGCCAGAACTGGACCATGAGGGGCCGGGGGAGGACGGGCATGTTACGGTTCTGCACGTAGGAGGGCGTGTTGAAGTCCAGAGCCTGGAGCACCGGGTAAATCAAAGCCTGGACGCTGAATTTCACGGACGTGCTCTCATCTGTGGAAATCTGCCGAGACACAGACACACAAATGCTAATGCCGTATCGGTCTGCAGCTCGAAATGTCGCGTGAATTTAGGCTCCCGGTTTCTGTGGGTACCTCCTGAGCCACGGCGGCGGCCAGATTTCCTCCAGCGCTGTCTCCTGACACAGCAACGCGCTCAGGGTCGACGGCGTACTTGGCCAGAACCTCTGGAGATAAGAAGTGCTTGGCGGCGGCAGCACAGTCTAGAAACGGCTCTGGAAAGTGTACCTCTGGAAACAGACGATACCTGCACATACGTACGGGAGGCGCGAGGAGTTAATGGTGCTGAACCTCGCTCGTTAAAGAAGATGAAACACATTAGTCACCCGTGAATGAGATTTTTTTAATTTTTTTTTTGTAGCACTGAACCTCGGCACAGTGCTTCCAACGAGCCTTAACATTTCCCCCATTTTGACGTGAATAATCTACACAAAATATTAAAAAAAACATTTTCAGACGTTTTTGTCCATTTCCCAAAAAGGTAAAACATTTAAAGATCAGAGCTACATAATTATTCACAAATATTTGGCAGCATTTACAGCCTGTTTGGATTTGTCTTCCATGCTTGATAAAGTGATATTTTTCTACCATTCTTAATAATAATATTAATATTGATAATCCTCATAGTTGCAATCAAATCTGTCCTCTGCATTTAACCTGACCCTTAAGGAGCAGTGGGCTGCCACTGGGAGGCGCCGGGGGACCATTCTGGCTCTAAGGATCTTGCTCAGGGACCCACAATTGCAGTCTGTGGGATTTAAACCTGGGAACTTGCATCCTTCCTAAGAAGCAAGCAGCTCTCTGACCCCCCCCCCCCCCCCCCCCTTCTCTGCAGTGCTGGGTGGCCAGTGTTGGTAGACAACCCTTTCGGCCCATTCCAGAGATGCTTAACTGGGTTTCAGTCCAGGCAGTGGCTGACAGATTCATGGACATCTACCCCGTCCTGGAGAACTTTACGGCGGGTTGAAGAATCTCGACAAATGGCTGCTGTAGTCCTCTATGCAGACCAGTCCACCATTACCTGCAGTTCCCACAGCATGACGCTGCCACCACCATGCTTCATTGTAGTGATGGTGATAGCAAAAAAAAAAAAAGATCCACTTTGATTTCATCACATCAGGGAATTTTGTTTCTCTTGCTCTGACAAGGGGGTTTGTGGCCAGAATTCAAAAGGGATGTAATATAAATCAAGTTACAGAAGCATGTCAAAGATCATCCAGGGGGATCAGATGGACTTGAGTTGCCGACTGTCATTGCAGTGGGTCTGAACACTGATGTATCTATTATATTTAAATGGTCACAGTTATCCCCCATCAGTTTATAAAACAGCTCTGAAAACATGATTTTATTTTGTCTTTATGGGCTAATTTGTGACGATTTACCTCTCTATCTATCTATCTATCTATCTATCTATCTATCTATCTATCTATCTATCTATATATATATATATATATATATATATATATATATATATATATATATATTCACTCAAATCAACTTTAGAATAAGGCTTCAACATCACGTGGAATAACAGATGGGATATGAATAATTTCTGGTAGCACTGTGCATAAACACAAGATAGCTACCACTCTTTTTTTGGGGGGTGGGGGGGGGGGGGTGTCTTCAGAGGGGCCTTTTTAATAGAAGAATATGGTTTGATCCAAACCATTACGTTTTGGTTCATTAACTACCATGTGTTGTTTTCCTTCCCTCTCACAGTTATGAGGAACCTAGAGTTTGTCTACTAGGTAAAATATCAATAAAATGCTTGAAATTTGGTTGTAACATGGCAACACGGGAAGAGGAACAAGGAGTTTGGATGATTTTGCAAGTAGCTCCGATTGAACGTTTTACAGCATGTCAGCTATAAAGTACACAGCTTAGGGTCAGAAGCAGAGATAAACTTACTCAACGGAGACCACAACGGTGTTAAGCTCATCTGAAATCACGCGGCTCATTTTATCGTAGGCCCCCATCTCTGAGGAAAGATGAGAGAGGACAGTAATGAAAGCTCATTTCTCTGGATCGTTCTTTTTTTTATTTCTAAAGAGCAGGCTTTTTTCGAGCTGATTTGCGATGGTGGCTGAAGAATCCAAGGTGCTGTATTATGTCAAAAACCCATTTTGAGCTTACTGGCACTTCCGAGGGCCCAGCCTCCTCCGTGGAAATACATCAAGCCTCTCCTCAGGTGACCCTCCCCTCCAGCCGGCGGCTCGTAAACTCTCACTGGGATGCCGGCGAAGGCGACGTCGCTGACCTTCACTCCTGGGACGACCCCGGCAGGAGGCGCGGAGCCCCAAAGCGCCGTCAGCAAGGAGAAGGAGCCCTCCAGTGAGTGCCTGAACCACGTGACGTAACGGTCGAGACCGAGCTGGTTTTTCAAAGCAATCTGCAGAGAAGAGGACACAAAAGCCATGTCGTATGGGGAGAAGGGGAAAAAAAAAAAGGTAAAACAAGAGCAGAGATTGTAGAGAGCACTAACAGGAGGAGACATCCAACCCAGTCACCTCTGTTCTCCTGCACTGTGTCTTATTGATGAGTCTGCCCTCTGTCCCACCCAGACTGTCTCAATACTCAGCTTGGACAAATGCCAGGATACACAGCTGGTTGGCACAGCGGGGCCTCAGTACATTAGGTAACATCTGTCCTAAACATGAAAAATATGAAAAAGACTGATACTGAGGAGCATCCCAGTTTTTGATAAGATTTTACAGCCAAGCGCACTAAAGCAAGCCCACCCAGAAACAGGAAAACAGCATTAATAGACTTCACCTTGACTCCACACTCTGAATTCAATTATATATATATATATATATATATATATATATATATATATATATATCGCATTGTTCATGTTAGTGTTTTTGAATAAAAGATCTCAGCTATGACATTTGACATGTTACCTTTGCACCACTTTATGTAGAAGAAAATATTTTATTTGCCCTTCACTGTGCCTAACCACTTCAGGAACTAGGGTTATGTTTTTTTTTATAATAGCACCTTGTGAAAGTATTCACACCCCTTAACCTAGGAAAAATCTGTCACTTAATCTTTTTTAAATTCATCTTATTCTACTTTTGGTTTTATAAGCAGTAGTTCTCTTTCCCCCATGACAAAGACCCCCCCCCCCCCCCGTGTTTCCCATTCTAAATCTGTAAAATATTGATAGTCAAAAGTTTTGTTGGTTTCTTTTTAATGCATGGCGGAGTTGTTTATAAAGATGATTGCAAAGACAGTCATGGGAAATCAAATAAAAATGTATCTGGGGGAAAAATAATAAAGATGTCCAGAGCCCAGGCTGACCGAAACGCTGTGGTGGGACCTTGCAATAATACACATGGAGCAGCTGTATTTATGATAGAAATGAGATTACACACAGATTTCTAATGAGTAGTGACGTCTCTGGCATGGTAAGCTGAGTGGGGCACAAAAACTCAACACCTATTAGCAGCAACTCGTTTTTTTTTGTGATGCATACTTTGATCAATTTTAAATTAAACAGATAAGTTAGCATAAACCAACACACTGGAAATGGCATTTTATGCAAGATAAATATTAAATTTTTATACATAAAATTACAAATAAAGCCTCACTCATATTGTTCTTTTATTGAACAGAAAAGAGTCACTTCGATCCTCCAATGAGCCACAACCAGCACTAGATGGTCGCACACTATCCGGCAGAATGTAAACGTAATGTGTGCATTTCCAGTACTGTGCAAATGTTTCCACAAGATTTTACTTCAGGGGATGAGAGTTAAGAGCGTGGATTACAAATGCATGTAACACTGTAGATTTTTTTCTCTCAAAACTATGTTTTTTTCAGCTTCCCAATCATGCACTACTTTGTGTTCGTCTTGGCATAAATACCTGGACCTTAGCCGTTGTTGCAGGGCAAAATGCGGAAAACATTAAAGGATAACCCTTTAAGAATGCCATGCAAATCAACCTCTTATCCCAATTCATTACTTTTGTCTAATTTATCATCACAAGGTAAAGTGCAACAATTTTCCACAGGAGACCAGCAGGATTGTTTGAAAGCAACACATTAACTACCACCAGTTAGGCAAGACTTGCATGTCCCTCTGCCTCTACAGTGTGAATTTCACAATGTGGCAAAGGTTAACTTCGGGAGTGTTTCCTCATCCTGCTTTAAGACTGACGTTGCACCACGATAAATATTGCTGGAATTGCACTGTTCCTGCATAACTCTTGCATTTCGCAGCACACTACTGGTTTCATTCTGGGGTTATGAGCATTGTTGTTGTGAACAACAGTTCTGTGCTTAACCTTACAAAATGTTTTATAATAAATAAAATAAAAGCATTCAAGACACATACATAGCTACATTTCAATTCTGCAACAGCAATCAGCAACAAAACATATGGTTTTATACCTCTTAGGCAGGACAAAGTGCTGCTGATACTGTTATCATAAGCAGGGAAAGTTAGGTGGCTTTCAGTGCATAGAAAAACAAACAAACATATAATATTATTTATTTACAAAAACTCTACACAGACAACACAGATTTCGTGCAAATCAATGTTAGCAGCAGCATCCCTGCCTCAGACTGATCAGGCAGAGAGAACACATCCCCTACCAGGTTTATGCATGTCCTAAACCCAGCATCCACTAACATCAGCTTCCAGGGCTCCTGGATGGCGTCAGGCAGCGGCGTGTAGACGTAATAGGAGATCGCTGCAGCCAGCAGCACCGTAACGAAGACAGCCTTCAGCCTCATCTTCCCCTGTCCCTCAAGCTCCCGTGTCCCACAAACTGCTGCGATCCAGATGTGAGACACTTTATGTGTTCCTGCCGGGGGGGCTGGTGGAGGCGCATGTACTTCCGCTAAAAGCCTTTCACAACAAAGAATTTATATATCTAAAAAAAAAAAAAAAAAAATGGTTCAGTTCATTTGGTGAATATTTTTTTATATATAGTCGACATATCCAAAGCGAATAAAAAAATAAACAAAGACAATATTTAGTAAATGTTTGTCATTTTTCTACACATAGTGAATTTTTTTATTTTTTTCTTATTTTTTTATTTCACAACATTGAAGCTTTTATTTTGAAGACATAGCATTGAAACGCGTTTGTTTCTGGGACATTTGTCATGAACGTTGTGGAAGATTGAAAAGGTGTAATACAGATTTCTGACCACAGGGCGGCGCTACAGAGCTGCAGATAGGACGAAGCAGGAGAGCCGCTGAGCCTTTATGTCAGCTTTAAGCGTCATTTCAGTTTGATGACTCACTCAGCATACAGTAATATTAGTTGACGTTTTAGCACTAATATATTTCCTATGTAAACGCACAACCTCTTGGTTTTCAATATGGAAATATTATAGTGTATAAAATGTTACTTTCTGGGATATCTGTTAGTTGTTTATTCAGTTAAACTCAAATCAGATGTGTTTTATGACACAAGTTTCACTCAATATGCCCAACAAGCAATAAAGAAAATATAGGTATGACTTTAAAAGAACTATGATGTGTTTAAATAATTGACAACACTGATCAAACACATTTTTATAAACTCATAATTGGCAACTAAAAAAGTTCATAAAGACACAGGAAGCAAGAGAAATCCAAGTCTGTAAGTTTAACAACTGGTTGGCAAAACGTGGTTTTATTGATGAATATCATTAGGCATTCTAACTATACAACTGGAATAAAACGTCACATTTTCTAATAATATAACCCCCCAAGAAAAATATAGAGTAAAAAGACAAAACTGGGACGTGTCTAGCTTTGACCGTTGTCATGAAAAACTCAGCCTTGATGCACAGCACTTTGATCAGTCTGTGGTTGTTGTAAAGAACTTTAGAAATCAAATTTGATTGATTCTAAAATCTGCCAGGAGTCAAGGTAGAAAAGCCAAAACATGGAAAATGTGATCTTCACTGAGGCTCCTATTGGGACTCTGACTACTGCAATTACCTGTAAACGTTTTTTAGGCAATGCTGCAGACACCCAGGTGAGACGACATCGCAGTAGTCAAGTTATCAGGGCTGCATAGTGGCACAGCTGCCAGATCTGTTGCTTGGCAGCAAGTAGGTCCTGGGTGTGAGAAGTATGGAGCTTGGATGTTCTCCATGTGCATGCATGGGCTCTCTCTGGGTACTATAGCTTCCTCCTACAGTCCAAAAAGATGCTATTTAGGTTAATTAGTCTCTCTTACCTGCCGTTTGGAGAGTGTGTTTCATTGGTTGTTTGTCTTGTATATATATTTATATTTCTTTTGTGGTGAATGTTGTATATGTATAATTATGATGTTTGTATATCTGGAGCGTGTAATGAAAATAATTTCCCTCTGGGATTATTAAAGTATTTCTGATTCTGATTCTGATTTGTGTTGCCTTGTGATGGACTGGAGCACAATCTACCTGTGACAGCTGGAGAAAGACACCAACTGTCATATTATCAGCATAAGAGAAGAATTAAATGTCATATATACTGATAACACAGAAGGAAATATAGAAAAATCAACGCTGGGCCAAAATTACCTTTGCCATGTCAAAGGGATGCATGGCATATATGTACAAACTGGAATCATTTGCAAAGGGTTAGAATCAGGATTTAAACCATTCAAGAGGAGTAGCCGTGAGTCCAAGTACTAAGTATATCTAACATAATTTTGTTATCAGAGGTGTTAAATGCTGCACAATGATACCGCAGGAAAAGCAGAAAAATAAGTCTTGATATTGAGGTTTAGAAATGGACCCAAATTAGTTTCCAGACCAAGGTGGACTACAAGTCCTTGCTCAAATTTCCTTTTAAATGACTCTATCTCATTTGATCATAGCCTTCAAATTACATTCTAAATGAAAAAAAAAGTTCTATGAAGTTTTTTTTTTATCAGTCAGTATTCCCTTTGTAAGATACTATATGTTTAAAAAAGAAGCCTAATTTCCATACAGACTCTGCTCCATCCAATAGAGCATAATTCTTTTAACCATCTTTTCAGGTTTATTTTCCACATTGTGACGCAGATTGTTTGACTTTAAGTCAATCAAAGCAACAATCTCCCACAGAGACACCAGGTTTGAAGGAGAAAGACTGCCAACTATAAAGGTGCCTGGCCAGAGTTGAAACGAAAGATGCTGCAGGTAGGCGGTATGACAGACAGCCACATTAAAAATAGTGTAACACTCACCGGCTCGTTTTCAAAAGCCCAGATATGGCAAAGCTAACAGTGGGGACGGTGCAAAGAGTTTCAGTGACATCTGTCCCGGACTCGGTCTCTGTGTCCTATTTATCTCCCCATCATCGTCTCCCACGGCTCAACGACAACCACAGTGTGGCCTTCGTGTCAGAATAAACACGAGACTGGATGAGGATGTGACCTCTGGGCTGAGACGGTTTTCCAAAACAAAGCTGCTGGACTTCCAGATCGTGTCTGAGTAGGCTGTAAAAAAAAAAAAAAAAAAAACAGAGAGGGGCTGTCAGAACATCATAAATCAATGAAAAAAAGTTGCAACAGAGCTTTAACCAAATAATCAGCACCACTTTAACAGCAAAATGTGAAAAAACGGCAAGTTGTGGGTCTTGGTGTTCTTTTTTTTCTCTCTGATTCTGATCTTGCTCAGTCCCATTTCTTTGTCCCCGCAGTTACTCAGAGTTTTGCAAAACAGATGGCTGTTCACCGAGGAGCTGAATGAATATCCTGCAGAATTGGTTCATTTTTCTTTTTTTTTCCTTTTTTTTTTTCCAGTGACCACATCTGCAATTATCAGACGGATGACGCATAAAACTCTGAACTTCTTTGCGTTCACATCTTGACATTTAGCGCTACGTCACATAAATGTCACAAACGCTGCACTTCACTTTCAACAAGCCGCCCTGAATCAGTGTCAGCAGGAAAGCTTGGAATGCAAATATGATATAGATCATTTTGAGAGTATCTGCATGGGATGGGGGGGGGGATGTGTGCATTAAAATATTCCCTTTCCTCCCCCTGCTCCCTGCTATGTGTTGGCTTGGCATCTCTTTGCGGTCTGTGGTATGGAGGGCAGAGACAGGGCCCCTCTCTTGTGACGCTGACTGGAATTACACTTATGGCCATTTAACTTGACTAAACACATGAGGCAGAAGCGGAGGTTTTGCATTTCAGGCGGCCTCGTCTCGCCGAGCCCGGCCCCCCTCGCTCTGACTCCGAGAATCCCAGCGAACCGCTCTGCAGTCTGCTGTTCAGGATTTTAAAGGCGCTCCAAAAAGGAAACGGGATCCGACCAGAATGCAAATTAGGTTTCATAACAGACTTCTGCCAGTAGAAATTACAAGCTAACTAAATATACTCCAGCAGAGACCCTCCCGGGAAGATAGTTTTCACAAAAATGATGTAGCTGAGGTAAAATCAAGGATGTCTTTAAGTGCGTTTGAGAGAGGGGGGGAAATTCTCAGGCTGTGCTCAACTGGAGTCAGGCAGTTGTTTGTGTGTGTCCAGCTGCAGGGTGACAGATGGATGCATTAAAGATTTACTGTCTTTTCTTCCGTGTGCATCATCACAGTACGTCATAGGGAGACATCTTTTCCACCAAAGTGTGAGAAACAGCGGCGGTTTTTGATAGAGCTCATACTGAGAGATGTCCAGAATGGCATTAGAAGGGGAGTGGTGCACTCCATAAAAAAAATGTAACTTATCTGTCAGCTGCACCTTGAACAAGTTTCCTATTACTTTCATGCATGCAGTCAATGGGTAGCTGGCATGTCCTCACCCACCCACCCACCCACCATCCCTGCATGCTGCTTCAAACAGGGAGACCATTTATTACACAGTTTTGTCCCCACCTAAGGATTTAGACGATTTCCTGCATTTTGATTGGTTAGGATGTGGCGGAAGGAGAAGTGTGCCAATCATGCAAAACACAACTGATTATGAATGAATTTTTTTTTTCTCCAGATGACCAATAAGCCGGCAGATAGAGACTTTCACTAATTACTTTAATTCCAGAGAAACAATACGACAACTGAAGACTTGCTTTCAGGAAATTACTTCTGTGTTAACGCTCCAGATGATAACTCAGCAATTCAAATCCTCCTCTTAGAAATCAACAAGTGTAGTAAAAGCGAGAGGTTTTCAGACAAGAGTCTTTGTGATCTGGTGATTCAACAAGCGAAGTGGCAAAAGTATTCATGTCGCTTTAACTTTTCTCCATTTTGTCCTGCTAAAACCACAAATTGAGGTTTTCGCTATTAGAGCTACACAAAGTCATATAATCAGGGTGGAGAGAAAATTATTCCTGCATTTTCTTTTATTTTGGCAAATAAAGATCGGAAGAGTATATTTTTATTCCCCGTCCTTTACCCTGATTCTCATGGATAAAATCCTGTGGGACCCACTGCCTTCAGAAGTCACCTATTTAGTAAACAGAGTTTAATAGTTTTAAACTATTAAATAAGGAATAAGGAGAAAAGAGCAGAGAGGACAGGTCCACTAGGAAAACTGTTAGTTGTGCACTCAAGATGTCTGAGCTTCACGGTGAAGAACAGCAAACATTCAGACGAGGATTCACTGATCTGATGGGACCACAAATTTAACGCACATTTAACACAAGCTAACAGCGCATATAACCATGAGCACACCATCCTAACCATTTAACATGGCGTTAGCAGCATCATGCTGTGGGCCGACTTTTCTTCAACAGGAGCGGAGAGGGTCAGAGAAGACTGGAGCAGCAATGAAGCTGAATACGAGGCAGGCCTGGAAGAAAAGCCAGTTAGGATGTTAGAGGTGCCCCAGTCAAAGGCCGGGGATGTTTCACTTAGGTTGAAATAGTTAACAAATAAAAATAGGACGTCACACTTGTTCTTTTTTTTTGCAAAGAAGGAAACCACCTGTCGTATTTGTAGCAAACAGGAAATGAGTCTCTGACTATCAAAAGCATCTTAGGAGGTTTCATTTTTCCCTCTCATGTCGAGATTTAGCTTTTGGACACTTGACAACAGCAGCTGGCGCACAACAATATGTTTTAAATTGCCTTTCAGCTGCTAAATTTCTCCAGCAGTTGCCCACCTGTGGGTATTTAGAAATAATCTACAAGAGTCTGCGTTTGGTCTTTGAAGGTAGAGTTTTTTTTAATTAATTTTTTTTTTTTTAGCAGTAGAAGCTTGCTGTTTCAGCTACTTTGCACCAATTTCCTGAATGCTGCTCAGCAGGTGTTAAACCTCACTGTGCAAAGTGAGAACGTTCACAAAGCCATTAAGATGGAAAAAAGGCACGCTATCAGGACTGACATTCAAAACGCCATAAGAGCGGTTGTTTTTATTTGTCACACTTTGAGTGTCTGATTGCTTGTATTTCTAATTTCCCTGACATTTAAATGACTTTTGCACATACTTTATGCAAAGGATATGATGCATTGACTGACCACCCAAACCAACACACGGCGATGATAGAGGCGTTCAATAAGCCAGTTGGTGCTTACTTTGCTTGAGCGGCACCACGGTTGGTGTTTCGAAACAGAGAAACGAAATACTGTTATTTTCTTTTTTATTTCAAGACTAAAAACAAAGTTTCATATTCGAAGGGTCAGTAGAAATGGGGAAGATGGGCATCGAGGCTTTCGAGTATAATGTTTGCTGAACAATTGGAAAATGATATAACTCATCTTTAGACCATGTGATCATTTACCTACGTTTGCTCTTTTCTGTTTCAGCAGAATGCATGACCTAATTACACAAGTCCTTTGCTATTAACTCATATAATGCGGTTTGGAGGGTAAAAGCGAAGAAACATTAGATTTTCTCAGTCTCGTTCACCGGACTAAATGCATACACAGAATTGCCAGGAGCAAAAGCAGCCGTTGACTAATGGGCGACATTAGGAATGAATTACAACCCTGGCTTTCCTGTAAATGTGAGAATCAGCGCCGGTCTGGTCCGCGCCAGGTTGAACCTTGAAATTTGTCATCAGTTTCAGCTTTTCCTCTCCATTTTCTGGTAACCCCCCCCCCCTCTTCCTTCGATAACTAAATCTTTGAAACGCAGCTGCGGACCAGCGGGCACAGCAGGGGAAATAAGTGGAAATAAGTACTGAGCGCGTCCAGGTTTTTTCCTGGTAAATATAGTTCTAGAGGGGCTATCGGCATGAAAGTCCCACCAGATGTTGGTGACAACACGAGGAAACCCTGCATGCAAAGCAATCAAAACAAATGGGCACATACATTAAGTCGTATGTCATAAAGTGAAATGGCACAAGGAGCAAGTACCGTAGACATGAAAGAGCGAAGGAAGCCAAGAAAAATCTTTCAGTGCTTGGAAAGCAATTCTGTCCCCTATCAGTGCCAATTAAAACTGGCTTCTATAGTTGCCTTTTGGCCTCTGAAATAAAGTTTTTCCTTATCAAAGAACTGGACGAGAAACATCTCATGTGTAGAAACAAAGAATGCTTTATAGACACTTAAATATGCTAATGGCCTCTGTTCCATATGCTTTTCTAGACTTCTGATCGAGCACCGTTGGGTTCATATTCCAAAAGTGGATCACTTTACCAAAAACCCGTTGCTCCAAAAGAACCGTCAGATGAGCGGTTCAAGAACCAAGAGAGAGCTTCAGAAAGACCTGGAATTAGCAGGTGCAGTTTATCCACGAAAACTAAGAATGCTCAAATGAATGCTTAAAATATTGCTGTAGAACATTGAAAATATAGGTTGTGATAGGATGAGGCCATTAATAAGGATGAATGTGAGACATTCTTGATAAGAACTTGAAGATAAAAGAAAAGTGATTTTTTTTTTTTAGCAAGATATTGATCCCAGACACATCTGGAAGCTGAAGTGGTTTCAAAAATAGAAATAAAAAATTTGCTGGAATGGTCCAACTTGGATCCATCAAAAAAAAATCTATTATGGATCAGAGAGCATAAATATGGTCTCGAAACCTTCGGGATTTGAAGACAGTTTGTGGGCAAGAATGAATCAAATCACATATGAATAACGCGTGTCACTAGTTTCCCCACACGGTGGATGTTTGAAGTTTTAATTTCCAAAAGATCCTTTTTTTACTAGGTATTTAATTTCAGTAAGTATGCTTGACACATATTCCTTGTGTCAGTTCCCCTTGATTAAAAATAGAATAATTCAGGGAATTATTACATTGATTTCTTTGTATTTATGGATTTTAGAGAAAAAAAATGACTGAGGAAAAAAAAGCACATGTCCAGTGTTTATCTTTACCACTGCGTCTTTGCTCTGACAGATGTTTTTCATTGATCTGCCGGGGATCCTGAGGTAGGATCTCCTGCGGCAGACACATTGTCGGTTTAACCACCCAGAAGATCAGAAAGGGATTCACACTGGCAGATGGCCCGGGCAGAGAGGGTTAAAAGGTTGCGGGTCACGCTGATGTGCACAACTGCGTGCCTCGGGCCTGACCTTTACCCCGAGGCACGCATGAGGACAGATCGGCGCTGTCCCTTTTGCAGGTTTCCCTCCGAAAATAAAAACAAGCAGCGTTTTCCACCGACTTGGTGATGGACACACACACACACACACACGCAGGAGAATGCACGCAGATGAACATGCGCTCTCTGGTGACCTCTCGCTTCCTCCCCGGCATACCCAGCCGACGCCCTCAGCCCATTCCCGCAGGCCCTTTTCTCTAGTTCTAAATGCGATCCTGATGTTCTATTAACCAATCCCCCCACCCCCGCACTCCCACTTCCAGCCCCCTCGACCAGAACCAGGGCTTGTAAAACGTGCTTGTTGCACCCCTCCCTTCGTCCTCAGCTGCTGCACAGCGACACTGACAAGAGACAGCTGTTGCGGCGGGGAGAGGATGAGAGTGCCGCAGTCGTCGGCAATCAGAGGAGACACACACGGATGAGACATGTGGTGTGTGTGGTGTGTGTGTTGGGAGACAGGGGGGCCGGGGGTCACCCCTTGAATTCACATCTACTTTTAAAGTACACCAGCGCAACAATTCTATTTGTCCGGTGTGTGGGATTTACTTCAGCAAATTAACACGCAAGGATCCGAGCGTTTGGACACGAGGGACCTTGAAGTCCCGAGACGCTGCGTAACCCTAACCCTGGAAGACAGGAAGAAGGGTGTCTTCTTCTGGGGAAGGGGAGCATTTAAGCAGCTGGTAGTATCATGCAGGCTGTAATAAAACTCTCCCTTCCTTTTCACTGACATTTCCCCAAGGCGGAATAATAAAACATAACACACAAAGCAAAAGATCACCCAGGCACAGGGAAGCTCAGATTGTCAAACCTGCTGATAGCTCCGATGCAAACGCACAGATGCGGGCAAGCCGGGGCCTCCTAGTGAAAGAGCGCATGCAGCCGAGAGTTTCATCACCTTTGGTTTAGTAATAATCTCGGCTCTGCGGGATTCAGTTACAGTGCTTTCCAAACATGTTCACACCCCTTTGATGTTTTTTTTTTCCCTCCTTCTTCCACGTTTTGTGTAACATTACAACAATAAACTTCAGTTTTTTTTACCGTGATTGTATCCAATAGACCAACACAAAGTCGGGAAAAAGTGCGAATGGAAGGAATTGGGACTGAGTGGATGGACGGCAAACGTTAAAAATCATATTTCAACAATTTCTCAATAGAATTTAGGGTAGGCCTTTGACTGGGCCGTTCTAAAAATAATGATTTGATCTGAGCCTCTCTCTTGTGGCGCTGTGGTCCTCATGGACGGTGAACCTTTGCCTTAGTTTCAAGCCTCTTGCAGCCTCTACGTTCACACTGCTGCCTGAAGTGACCCAATTCCGATTTTTTTGCCCATATGCGACCTGTATCTGATCTTTCTATGACAGCCTGAACAACACAGATCAGATTTTTTCAAATGCGACCCAGGCCACTTGGATATGTGGTCCTGAATCCGATACGTATCTGATCTTTTACAATGCGACCTGTGTCTGTACGGCCGGGTCGCATTTATCCGACCTGTACGTCACCAATACTCGACAAATGTCACTATCCTGCGTCCTGCTATGCAGAAGCGGGAAGAAAGACGACACCCATAGTGGACTACAATGAGAAGAGCGTTCAATGGAGGGAAAGCTCCGGTTAGAAAATAAATTAATGACCGCAAAATGCACGTCAGCATTATAATCCATGTTTACTTCCGCAAACACTGAGGACGCTTGCTACGTGTGACGTCACCGCGTCTTCGAGTGCGCATGCGGGACACTTAGGTTGAACGCATTCAGTTCACACAGGAGATCACATACAAGTTGCATATATTTGGAAATGACCACGCAAAAAAATCCGATTTCACAAAAAAATCGGAATTGAGCATCAAGACCTGCAGTGTGAACGTAGCCTGACAGGACTTGTTCAATGATTAACCTGAATTCCTCTCTATCTTCCCGTCATACCCGTCCTTGCTGAAGTCAAGCATCGCCGCAGCATGATGCTACTACCATCAACGTGCTTCCCCGTGGACCGTAAGTTAAGGGTGATGTCTTGTGTTCTCAGGCCTTCACAGAACTGCAGTATATCTTTTTAGTAATTAATGAATGTCTAAAAACAATTGGTTTCCCTGGATTTAAATTAAGGGGTATCAAAGTAAAGCGGGACAAATAAAACTGCGAGTGATGCTTTTCAGATTTTATTTGGAGAAAATAAAAAGCTGAAACCCATGTGTTATCTTTTTGTGTGCGACCTGACAACCTTCAAGGGGCACAAACACTTGTAGGCCCAAATATCCATGGCTGGGTGTGTGTGCATGCAAGTATTTGACCTTGTTGTCCTTGCCTACACATGTGATGTTACATTTCTGGCGCCTGTTGCTTTCAGCAGGAGCTAGGGTCCAGGTGCCTGATCCTTTGAGCGGCTTCTCACGTACGCGCTCGCAGTTCGTCCGCACTGGTGCCGGGGGTGCCGAGTGATACACCCTGTTTCGTTTTGTCAGGGATGTGTCAGCGCTTTCACAGCCTCTTCTTTTATCCCACCCAGCCCGGCTTCTCCTCCGTTCCTTTCTGTTCCACCGCTGCTTAGCACGGAGAGGTCGTTCTGTGAGTTTCACTCGAGATATTTTGTTTCGTCGGCTAAAGCTGGCGCTCTGTTCCAGCGTTACATTGTTCTAGGGGGCTTGGCATAAGTCGCTATGAGGTGTCCGCCTGCACACGGTTGCTTTTAGGCCTCGAGTAAGTTGATTTTATGTTAACGGACGGAGCTAAAACACTCCTGTGAACTACAGGTTATCAAAATGTGGAACTCAAACACAGACATTTTTTTTCATAAGGAGTATTTATGTAGACACCAGCATCTGAAGTAGGATTTGCATATTGCCAACTTCCATCATGACAGTGCCACTTTGAGCAACAAGGGCTTAAGGGCTCATATTAAGGTGTAGGTGAGGAGACGACATGTGTTGGTTCCACAGGTAATATGTGTAATGAAATATCACTCCTTAACAATCCATCAAAAGCTACTTTCATGCACAAAAACACATCAAACAAACTTGTTACCCTGAAGCTTTATGTCAACCCCAACAAAACAACATAAGTGGATAGTTAGACTGATGTGTATATATATATATATATATATATATATATATATATATATATATATATATATATATATATATTTGGTTGTTTTTAAGAATTCAAAGAGATTACGTGACGATGTTTATCACCTTTCATTCTCTTTTAACAATTTGAGATTGTAATTTTGGTTGCTGAGGAGGCCAGATGTCATTGCAGTCTTTATGTGTTTTGCTTTATATGCAAAGGAAGAGCTTTGGCCAAGGTGGATGGTGGGACAGTGAGTCACACTTTCATAGAGTGGAATTCAATCCATCCATCTTCCCCTTATCTGGGGTTAGGTGGCAGGAGTAGCAGCTTTAGTAGGGAGGCCCAGACTTCCCTCTCCCCAGCCACTTGGACCAAACTCCTCCGGATAACCAGGCTTCTCACCCTATCTCTAAGGGAGAGCCCAGACACCCTATGGAAAAATAAATGTTGGCCGCTTGAATCCTGTCTCATTCTTTCGGTCATGATCCAAAGCTCATGACCATAGATGAGGGTAGGAACGTAGATCGACTGGTAAAATCGAGAGCTTTGCCTTTTGGCTCAGCTCTCTCCTCACCACAACGGACCGGTACAGCGCCCGCTTCCGACCATGCAGCTGCTCTTACACTACCAGCCTGAGCTTGATGGGCTTAATTGGTGTCAGGAGCGCCAGCTGCAATCAGAGCGGCCCCACACTCAGCAGCACCAAGCGAAGGAGGAGTGGAGAGGAAGAAAAACAACAGCAAAAAACACCCAGAGTCAAGACATCTTAACTACAAAATTGCTTTATATAGTAAAGTTTAGCGTCCCTGCAAACAGATGTAAAATCATCAGCCTAGATTATTTTTTACTGTGCCAAGAAGGTCCAGGTTTCATCTTGGGTTTGCATGTTGTCCCTTTGTGAGGGTAACAAACACTATGGCTCTCAAAAGTCTAAACACCCCTGTTAAAATGGCAGGTTATTGTAAGCAGATTAAATTATAAAAAAAAATCACATTTATGTTAACAACTCTGTAATGTTACAAGTAAACAAGTAAATCTGTTTGAAGGAAGAAAAAACAAACTAATATTGCCCCTAAGGGGGCAATATTCTGGTGGGAAAAGTGTCCAGAGACCCTTAGCTCTCTGGGGTCCCTTCAGTTTCTCCTCCACTTCTGTCCTTTCGACACAAAGAATTACTCATTTAAAGATCGCCAATTGAAATATTATCATCATATTTTTTCCAATGTTTAGAAATAAATGCCATCATTAACTTTAGTCGTTAACCTATGTAACAAATACTCATGAATTTTCTAGTCTCCCCCCTATTATGAAAGGATTTCAGTCTGAGTGAATGTCACAGATTTCTGCTTTCAGGCTAAAATGCATTTTGAAAAGTCCCCTCATGATACAGAACTTGGTCAAATTTAATTTTTACCCAGTTTGCATAAACACAGCCTAACCTTTCTGTCACATTTAGTTCTTAATTCATGCACCACTTTTCCAAAAGTTTAATTTACCTCTTATGAAGACACTATTCTGTTAACGTGGATGCATGCTTGGACTGACGGTGATACTGAAAAGGTAAACACTGACAGCTATTTATAAAAATATATATATATAAAAATAGGGTAATAATACAAAACAAAAGGGTAATAATACAAAAGCATGATGCTGCCACCAGCCTTCCATGGTGTCTTTACTTTCCTGTTGTTGATGCACAGTGCTCAAATTGGTTTTCCTCACACCATGACACACAGTCCCATGTGGATTTGGGATATTTTAACCGGACCAGGATGTTTTCTGATTCGTTTATTTTTTTTTTGTAACCTGACAGGAATCTATGACATGACGCAGAGCAGCAAACATCAAGAAGGTCCTGCCAGAGTGGCTGAACTGTATTTTAGCTTAATCAGATTCACAAGAACTGATGGCGGGCGTACAATCAAGACGACTAAATGCTAACAACGGACTCAAAAGGATTTAAGGATGCACACATTAATGCAACTACTTTATTGCTGCATTTTAGTTTTTATATATTAATTATGAAAACAAAAAGGTTTGTCTTGCACTTGAATTATCCAGGAGAAATGGCACAATAAAGTTAGAAAAAAAGCTCTGAAAACGATTCATCACCTTTTATTTACAAGAAACACCTTGCATTTTAGGAGTGTGGTCACCTACAGGTCCCATGAACACACCCTTTACAACCTTCTTTTTTTTGGACATCCGTTCCTGTATACGCGAGTTGGGCGCCATGACAGAAAATCAAAATTCTCCTAAAAGCTCATATAAGTATATACATATTTCTTTTTAGGGGCCACTGTCAGTCAGGGGCCCTTGGGTTTGTCCCAACTTTTCCTCCCTATGCGGCACCGCTGCCTATATATCAAACATGTTTTTCATTATGACATTCGGCTGTCATTCACAGCCCTCCTGACATCTTCTTGGTGACTGATTCCGAGTTTTTATTTTTGGGTACGAGCGCAAACCTTCACTAGAAGAGACGCCACACACACACACACACTCTCAAAGTGGCGGCGTGGGCCATGTGACCCCGGACCTTGTGACAGTTGATGTTGTTATTGGAGACACATTCCAGCAGGGTTTAAAGGGGCATCTTAGGTGTGAGTGGGTGTCTGTAAAAAAAAAAAAAAAAAAAAAAAAAAGAAGAAGAAAAAAATAGAAAAAAGAAAAACACAACTCAGATCATCCATCAGCAGGTCATATTCTCATTCATCTGTAACTTCACACCGTCTGCGACGCAACCACGCCCCCCCCCCCCCCACACCACATTTCAGACTTGTTCCCCCGTCCTCCTCTTGGGTCACCGGCTAAAACTGGGAACGTTACGGTTGACTGGAGCCTGCAGCCTGCAGCCTGGCTGTCTCTTCAGAACGGAGATTGAAGACATGGACGGGCAGTGCAGAATGGAGACACACACGGCGAGTCAACGGAGGGTCAGATCGCAAGTATTTCTGTCACTTCCCGTCAACAAAACAGAGGAATAATAAAAAATAAAATAAAAAAGAAGAGTCCTAGGGGAGGAGTCTTGGCCTCGGGTGTCAGCTGATTTGTTACTTTTTGCCCCATTATTGACAACGACAAATGCTTTTTTTTGTGTATAGTTACAGTGAAAAAAAAACAACAAAACTGTTTGGTATCGTAATCTGCAGTCAGCGGTGAAGCCGACCACCTGGTCTCCATAGAAACACCGCTTTTAAGCACAGAAGTATTGCAATCCTCCAAATCACTTGTGCAGGGTAACTACATTTGATTCCTTAAGTAAACAGCGTGTTTCAATTTACTGAACCTCAACCATGCGTCTCACTTAAAAAAAAAAAAAACTGTTAGACACTTGTTCAGTAATGACTGTGTCCTCAAGGGCCACAGCTTCGCTCCCAAATTATTCATAGCACATAATAAAGAAACTGCTCATTACAGTTCATGCCCTGTAATGAGTAGATGTTTTGTTGCTGATTCGGTAGAAAACTGTCTACATGCTAATCCGGTTGCGCTTTAGCAGCTTCCCGTGTTAAATCTAATTAGGAAAGTGATATTCAGATTCAAAGGAGTGACAAAAATGATGCTGAGTGTTGTCTCTTCCACAACTCTGCCCTGTATTCGGTGTTGTTTCTTCAACTATACGCCACCAATAATATTTGGATAAACATCTCACAGCAGAATGCAGAGCAGCAATATATTTTTTGAAGCCATCAAGAGATTCCTGGCATATTTCTGGCTGTCTATTAGAGAATAGAAATCCTTTGAACCTTTTAGTTCAAAGGATCTTGATCTATCTATCTATCTATCTATCTATCTATCTATCTATCTATCTATCTATCTATCTATCTATCTATCTATAAAAAACATGAACCTCACATTTGAAAAATAAAACTGGGAGTTTTTATTTCTTATTTTATTTAAAGAATAGTACACACTGAGAAATAGCCATGGCCTTCTCAATGATCAATCGAAAAAATCTGTATTGTTTATCCTGCTTTTTTTTTTTTTTTTTTTTTTTAAATGCTCAGGGATCGGTGCCATCTCGCGTGAACTGTGGGGCAGAAAAAGGAGCTTGCCCAGGGTGGCATCATGCATGCCATGGCAGCCACTGGTGCTTGCAAAAGTTTGGGACTTCTCTGCGGCTTTCTAAGGGACATTAAACCAAAACGAGTGTGTGTCTATGAATGTTTGCATATATGTAATTAAAACCCAATTCTTGTTCATGAAATCAGTTATCCCATTTACCCATCTATCTGTCTATTTAATAGAATGTTTTATTGCGAGATGTATTAATGCAGCATTTCATAGAGAACCACCGACGATTTGTAAACGTAAAAAAACAAAAACAAAACAAAAAAACCGACCCTGTCCGCCAGTCTTCTGAAGCCCCCGCCCCGCCGGTCTGTTGACGGGAACTCCCCCCTAAGTTCCCCGGTTCTCCTCTCACTGCTCATTCTCTCCATGAGCTGTCACACACACACACACATACACACACACACACACACACACACACCGAGAAGCTTACACACCAGGAGCCCCTGCGTGTTGGAGCAAACCTCCGCTCCGTCTAGTCTCTCTCGGCGCCGCGGAGCCGCAGCTGGTTTGATTTTTGCTTGGCTGCGCGGAGCCTCTCGTCGTGACAAGAGTTTTCGTCTGAAAGAGGAGTGAGCCGCGCGGAAAGAAGGTAAGACGAAGGTGTCAGAGCGAGAGCCGTCCTCTGCTCTCTGTTTTAGGGGAACTTACGTTCTTCCTCGCTGTGTTGTGCGCTGTAGCGACGTCATTGGGGCTTATGAGTCAAATTCCCGGGATAGATTTGGGAGATATTTTGTGTTAACATATTCCGGTCTGCGCGCGCTAATCGGTACGTGCATGGCGCGCCTGCGCGCGCGCTCGTGCCCTCTCACATCAGGGGGGAACCTCCAGTTGTGCGAGGGGAAGTTGGGACATCTAACGCCAAGGCTCTTACAAGGAGGCACCTGAAGAAGGGCTCTAACAACAAGTGGTCTGGCTCTAGGTAATGAGCTCAGACCTTCAGAGGAAAGTAACTCGATTTTGGAAAAAGCAATTCCGTTTAAAATCATCTGTTGAGTGCAGTTTACATCTCTTTCAGTAAATGACCAGAGAAGCTGTTGGCTGCAGTAAGTGTTGACCGTTACTGTATCGATGTGTGTTTTAAAAGAGTTCTGCTGGTTTTAACCACAACATCCTTCTGTCACACTACTACTTCCTGCAGTTTAAAGTCCTTTTCAGAAATTACCAGAGAAGGGTGCTGGTGTGATTAGGGAGTTTTCCTCCGGGGTGTGTCATATAGAGGAAGGCAGGGTTACCCTGACTCGACTCCCTCCCTGCACACTTGCTGCAGCATGGCTGACACAAGGCTGCTACAGTGTTACCTGGAAGTAGGGTTGGGCTAGTATGAGATTATCGCCATATGATGACTGTGAGGAAAAATGTCACATCCTCAATGTATTACGATACTGACGGTTCAAAACTCATTAACCCATTGGGACACAAAGTGCTATTGAAAAAAACATAAAAAATACACACACCACACACACACCACACACACACACACACACACACATATATATATATATATATATATATATATATATATATATATTGAACTTATTCCCTTTTTGGTTTTGAATGATTGAATTAAGAGAAATACATTATTAGCTTGCATTGCTGATGGTAGTTAACCACCACAGCAGTTAACAATTCCCGCTGTGTTTTCTCCATTCGGGTATGACGTCCTTCCCAGCTGCAAGCCCTACTTGAAAGTAGCATTAACATGAAAAGATATAAGCAAAAATTAACATCTTTTAATTGGTTGTTCAAATCAGAAATGCTTTCATTATTCCTAATGCTGCTAAAATGAGATTACATTTCTCATCATTAGAATTGTAATAATGTTCTGATGTTTATTTACTGGTATCTTAACTGGGATAGAGACACATCTGCAAGAATCTAGCATAAACTACCTATAAGTGCTGAATGTGCAGAATTGTATCCCTTTTTGTTGCTCTTTATCTTTATCAAGTAACCCACACAAGTATGCAATATAAGTTGTGTTATGGTCCTGGCTCTCTATTCTCAGATAGGCAGCCTGCAGTGTTAATACCACGGGCGACTTTTAGCTAGAACGCTGCACTTTTAAAACAGAAGCATGAAGCAGAGGAAAGGGTGGTGCTGCTTTTGTTTGCAGAAAAAAAAAACAATTTACAAAAATCTGAATTTGTCTTTCAGGGAAAGCAAGTTAGAAAAGTGCAGATAGCTCAGCCAGCTGACCAGTAGTACACAAGAGCAGGGGCAGTGCTCTGTTGCTCTGTTTATTACCATTGGGAAAAAAAACTCCCTCTACACCTGCATCTTTTTTGGCATTTGATTGAAAGGGCACGGCATGATGGACAATATCGCTGATAACAGGGATGAGCCCTTGCTCACAAGAAAGCCAAATTGGGCTGTTTGGAAATATTTCACACTCAAGCAAAACAAGTAAAGTGGTGCTTGTGGAAACTGAAGGAGCATTATTATTAATTTAGCGATTTGTTGAGACAACAGTTGCCAAGTTATGAACAGCAGATTCAATCTGCAGCCGACTGTAGGCTAGCTGTCCGAGCAGATTGCCTGACTAAATGACCCGATAATTTAACTTTTTTCATACCTGTGTTACCCCGTAAAGAGGAGAGTAGCAAAAAGGAATGATGATCTACACAATAAGCACTTGAAATCTTCCACTAAATTTTATGGATATTTGCTCTGTATTTGTTCAATTAATTTTTTATGTTTTCATCAAAACCTAAATAAATAGTAATGGACCAGTCCATTGGAAAAAGGTCAGAATTGGCCATTTGTTTCCCCCTCATTCGGCTCTAAGCGACGATGAACAGCGTCAAAGAGTTAAAATTATATTTCTCACCTATTCAAAATAGTCTCTGTTTAAACACGGCAACCAACAGCATGTTCATTCTTTAAAACGCTTTGTTTAGTTGAATAACAATCCGATTAAAAAAAAAATAGTAATGCATATCTGGTAAGAGTAGATGCATAAAACAATAGAGGTCTTGTCTTTGGCTGTTTTCCTTTCACACAGCTGGAGGTTCCCCTCTGATGTTATTCAAGCTCTTTTTTAGGTGAATAACACTCAGATAAAAAATAGGAATGTATAGTTTTATGTATCTATAAAGTAATTTATTCCCTGCTGGTTTCAAAACTACTACCTATTAAAGAACCTGATGCCAAACTCTCTCTCTCTCT